>NC_030850.1:33939263-34153418 GCF_000208745.1 Theobroma cacao | reverse complement strand
ATTCATTAGGCACATTAAAGTCTATTTTTGAGTAACCCTGCCACTTTTAGCACTATATATAGAGCTTCACAATTCATTTGGGAGGACTCTTCTCTCCTCTTCCAAGCTAACACATTCTCAACTTGAGAGCTTCTCTCTCTAAATTCTCTCTCTAATTATCTTGTACTCTCTAAGTCTCTTTAAGTCTCTTCTTATTGTCTTCCACCTGCCACAGCACTTAGTACTTTAGGAACTGGCTCAATCTTCCTCTCTGCCTCCTCTGGCACATCCTTTTACTTGTTTGCAACGCTTCCTCTCCCTATCACAAGAACCCCTTTTACAATACTTACAATAGCTTTCTTTTGAAAGCTAGGCTTGAATCAAACTGTTACATATCAACCTTTTTTTGGTTCAGTAACTTGCATTGTGACACTTCACACTTACGAGAAATTTCTGATTACTAATCTAACAGAGAAATAAGGGAAAATCTGATCCAATTTTTTAACCTAAAACCCGACCCGACCTCGCTGGAGTTTTGGACTTTGGACTTTTGGGGGTAGTTGGGTTGGATTCATGCTTTAATTTTGACAATTTGGAATGATCAAATCTAGAAGAATAAAGAGTTGAACATTCAAAGAAAAAGATTATCCTTGGCAGTTTGCGAGCCGAAGTTGTGCACTTGGTGTCTATTTGACTGTTTGGTGAATAACAAAGGGGATATGAAAGTTTTGCTTGTATCTTTATGTGTAAAATTTATTTATTTCCTTCGATGATTAATTTAGATAAAATTTTTCATCTAGAAGCTTTCATTAGGAAAATTTGGTAATTGGCCAAGTCAAAAATTAACATTCTCAAGGGCTGCTTTCCGAAAGTGTCTTAATATTGCATATGCTTTACCTAAAATCAATCATGACAATCATGAATCACCCCTCTTCAAATTACAACTATTACCAGTCTTCCATTCTTGGAAACTCACTAATCTTAATTCAAGCAAATTGTTTATTTAACTTCTATTTGTGTTCAATGATTTGCATCAGAAACAATACTATTATTTGAAACTTCTTACTGATATTTTTTATGAATTAATTATATGTGAACCTACTTTAGTTGACAAATTGATTTCGAGGTGCCGTATATTTATGATACGATTCATAAAAGAGTTGGAAAAAAAGAATGTGGATTGATCCACTAATCAATTGATTCATCGAGGAAAAGAAAGTGTGGTTAGTGGTTGCATCACTTAAATTTTTAAGTATGATGGTGATGTTGATCAATTTGTCAATGCCATGGAATTATGTCAGTTGAATTCCAAAACTTTATTCGTTAGTCTTATCAGGGTAGGCAGTGGGAGGGCACTTAGGCAGCACTAACATTTAATCTTGCAATTGACGCAAAAAATTGATGAATCAATTCATTTTTGAATTGTGAATAAAGCTGAAAAGTGTGAATCCATTTAACAGCAACAACGCAAGAACAAAAAAAAAAAAAAAGCTCCAAGTCAACATAGAGCAGCTTGAAATCTTGGGGTGGAAACACAAACAAAAATGTAATCAAATGATGTGAGTTGAAACTAGACAAAAGTCTATACAATAACTTCCGCTCGCAGAACTGAAAGATTATAAAACCACAAATGGGATCCCTCCTAAACCACCCTTCCCTCCATTAATCATCATCCCTTTAGTTTTCTTTCCCAACCTTTAGCCATGGTGGTGGATAGGGATCAGGTGAGGCCTCTAGCACCGGCTTCGGACCTTCCAAGCAGCGACGATGGAGAGGCTGCTTTGCAGTTGAAAAAAGTTCAACGGAAAAAATGCATCAAATGTTGCGGTTGCATTGCAGCTCTAATGATCATCCAAGCTGTTGTGATCATAATTTTAGTTTTCACTGTGTTTCGAGTCAAGGACCCAGTCATCAAAATGAACGGTGTCGCAGTTACGCACCTGGAGCTAATCAATGGTACAACTCCTAAGCCGGGCTCCAACATCTCCTTGATAGCCGATGTTTCAGTCAAAAATCCTAACGTAGCATCGTTCAAGTATAAGAACACCACCACAACTCTTTACTACTATGGCACAATCGTTGGGGAGGCTCGAGGCCCAGCAGGTAGTGCAAAGGCCCGCCGGACCATGCGGATGAATATTTCTGTTGATATCATCACGGATCGGCTCTTGGCCAGCCCAAATTTGGTTGCAGATGTGAACTCTGGGACTCTGACCATGAGCAGCTACTCAAGAATTGGAGGAAGGGTCAATATGTTAAACATTATAAAGAAGCATGTTACGGTAAAGATGAACTGTTCCATGACAGTTAACATCTCCAGCCAGGCAATTCAAGAACAGAAATGCAAGCGAAAGGTTGACCTCTAGGCTTTAGGGTATGTTTCCTGTTGCCTTGACCGCCGTGTATGTATATATACAAACCAATATGACAGAGTACGATATAGTTATATGAACATGTGGTATGATTATAGTTTATCTTGTAGAAGCTAGATTTGTATTGGGGTTTTAGTTTAATTTAACATGAAATCTTTTGGGGTTGGGTCTTAGATTTTCTTGTACAATCGGCTTTTTTGCTTGTTTGATACAAGGTTTGATCAATTCAACAGCAAATGCAGGTTTTGAGCTGAACGCAGGCCTTCAATTATAATGGACGGGTTTAAATTTTTGTCTTGATTGGAATTGAGGAGGCCAGAGAGCAGCATCAGGACTGCAAGTGCAATGGATACCTTGTCCAGTTATGATGACTAATATACCTTCTAAAAGAGTTGCCCCGTCCCTTGAATTCTGGTTCCCAGGGAAACACACAAAGGCCAGGGGGGGACCGCCATTGTACTTCACCCAAATGCCTTTAATTGTATCCAACTTGTTTAAAAAAATGGGTCGGATCTGTATCCTCGACAACTCTGTTTCAGTCTTTTGGCATTGAATCCTTGAATAATTGAACCGCTATTAATAATTTGACCTAGCCATAGGCCAGAGCGCATTGAGATGACTTTCTTTCAAAACAAAAGAAAAAGGGAGAGGGGACATTGTTTTGTTCTGTTTAAAGGGGATGTGATGATGAGTAGATTGCTCAAGTAATCCTTGTCAAGTGTAAGCATCTTTAACAAAAGAACTTGCTTAATACGAGTCTATACTACTACTGTTATTTTCTGGCCTAAGGTTGCCATCATGGGTTTAAGCTGTTGTTTTCCATATGCATCGGATGGTGGGCAGCTGCCGAATACTTGTAAAATAAAGATGAAAAACCCATAGAATTCCAATCCTTGGATTCATGTGAATTTTGACTGAATTAGAATAATATTATGAGTATGAAAAGGTGGTATTAAAGTATTCGGGACTGCAACAAAAGTGGGAGCAAGGAGCTTTGCTTTAGCCTTTAAAGAAGCATCAGACCATGGCTTAAAAAGAATATACATAAGCATCAGATTTCAATCTTGCTGTAGTCCGGCTCCATCAGTTGGTTGATATGTTATGCTTTTTTCATACAATCAAACCAATTTTGGGGGACTAAAGTCGTCTAATATTATCTTTTCTTATCAATTAATGGTGATTTAGCTCTCTTTCGATGGGTCAAAATCTAGTATCCCTTCATTACAAAGAAAGAAAAGAATTCACCAGCTTTGACTCCCCCAAAAAAGTACCAATAAACACTGACTGCAGAACCATAAATTCAATGTACATTAAACATTACACAACCTGTTTGAGTGGAGCCTCTGTATTTGAGGTCTCAGCTAATAAAACTTTTAAGGCAAATGGTTAGAGAACAGCTGGTGCTGCCATTGCTGCAAGTGCGATTGGCAAGAAGTCCAGCCTATACTGTCAGACCACCAAGCAAAAAATTATTCATTTTATTTGTTGTTTTCAGTTTGTGGTCCATTAGATTTTAGTGCTTTTTGTCTATTAATGCATAGATAGATGGTAGATAACTTGTGTAAAAGCAGAAATTTCTAATGTTGGCCTGTCATCTACACTTGTCTTCGTTGATATGGATATGAAGAACCTCTCAGTTTTCACCCCCTTTTTTTTTTTTTTGTTATGAATTATCTTTCCACTAAAAAAGATCATGATAGAGTGTGCCAAATTGCAGAAGAAAAAGTATTTGGTTCCCACCGAAAAGTAAAGAGCAATGTAGAAAAAGCAAGGAAAACAAGGAATGACAATATAGTATCAAGTTGACTAAAGCAGGGCAGAGCAAGCGTTCAGAAGGAAAAACATTTATTTCTCCATCATGGTTCACTTTTCTCTCTTCTTCCATCATATCAGATATAATTTGCAAGCAGCAAACATGTCACATTTCGGTGAAAAATTTAGATCGTACAACTTTTCTATAAAATTGCTTTAGACCAAAAAATGGACCTAATATCCCTTGTTGTTATATACCTAATATAGATGCCACGAAATTTGTTGGTTTTCACATGGATATGCATGTGGAACCCCAATCCTTAAGGAACTCCAGTCATTTGGTACAAAACCAATGAATATGACATTACCATGTCAACTACCTGCTACGAGAGCTACAAATTAAGTAGGAGTAGTGAAATGTTGTAGGGCTTTGGGTGATTTAACTTTGTATCAGCAAGATCTTTCTCTGATCTTTCCCAGATGAAGAACCATATCAGTAGAAAACAAGAGAAGTTTTTACAAAGTAAACAATGTTGTTGCATTTAGTAACTGTAATTTTTATATCAAGAAAGAAAAAAGCTGAGCATCTTTTGGGAGTTGGGACCAATTCCTGGATCGCAGCAAGTTGCTCCCATCCCAATTCTAGGAAATTCTGTTGCATCATGTTTCAGAAAAGAATATATCCCCACTTCTAAAATGTTTTATATTGGCTTTGGTCTCATGGGGTACTTTTCAGTTTGAAATTTCAATCCACTGTTCCTTTTGTTGCTGTGTTAGAGAATACAAACAGAGAAATCCCTTCTTTGATTTCAAAAGCAGGAAAACCATTCTTTCCTCTTTGGTTTCCAATATTTCCATGCCTTGGTACACAAACCAAAGAAATTCTTTTTAAATTAATTTAAAATGCAAATGAAAATCAATATTCTTTTTAGAAAGCCCTAGTTCCAAGCTGAAGAAAGCCCATGACCAACAAGCCCAAAGCTCCACTTTCTTCCACTCACACAAATCACAGGGGAAAGAAATCAAGGCAGCAAAAGTCACCAACACCACAATAAATGCCACCCGCTGTTTCCGAACTGAGTATTAAATGCAGCAGCTGGAGCATCATCTACCCACCCTCTCTTCCCTAACCTCCCCTTTCTCTTACCCTTTCCTTTCCCCCCACCAAATGGATCCTCCTCTTCCCCCCAAATGTCCACCCCTGCCCCTTCTTCCCCTAACTATCTCACCAACTTAGGCCTCGGCTACTCTATCGCCATCGCCCTCGGCTTCCTCGTCCTCCTCTCCACCATCCTCCTCGCTTCCTACATCTGCTGCCGCTCTTCCTCTTCCCCAAGCGCCTTCTCTCCCAACCCCACCACCGCCGTCGCCGCCTCCAACTCCGATGGAATCATCCTCCCCAGGATTATTTTCGTTGCCGAAGATGAAGATAATGAAAGCGTCGTCGTTGGACTTGACCAAGCCGTTATAAATTCTTACCCCAAGTTCCAGTTTAGTAAAGAGGCGGCTGCTGCGAATTCTACTAATGCAAACACGACATGCTCGATTTGTTTGTGTGAGTATAGGGATTTGGAGATGTTAAGGATGATGCCCGAGTGTAGGCATTATTTCCATGTTTCTTGTATCGATGCTTGGTTGAAACTTAATGGGTCTTGTCCTATTTGTCGGAACTCGCCACTTCCAACTCCACTTTCTACGCCCTTGTCGGAAGTCGTACCTTTGTCTCAGTACGCTGCGGATCGAAGGAGGAGGAGGTGACTTTTGGGGGGGGCATTCTTCTTGTCCTTTTTTAAATATTTTTGTTTTGGTGGATGATTTCTTTCCTTTTCTTATTTGGGGTGTGTTCTGGGGTGTTTTAGAGGGCTGAGGGGGATTTGTATAGTATTTTTTTTTCTTTTTTCTTTTGGCTTTTTTTGGGGGTTAGGTAGGGAACAGGGAAATTGGGTAGTGGAGTTTTTTGCTCAATGGATTGTTATTTTGGTTGTTTAGGGGGAAAAAAAAGAGAGTATTAGGTGCTTTGTGCTGAGCAAGAATTGGGTGATGAGAAGTTGATTCACATCAATTGAGAGTTCTTTTTAGTCATGGAATTTGTTTCATAAATTATTTTCTCCAAACTTACTTGTGAAATGCATAATTTGCACCCTTTTTTGATTTGTCTTGTTTATTTCATCGGGACATTGACTCTGATCTGCTCAGTTCTCCCTATCCAATTGTTGACAAGAATGAATCTCAGTTCATTTTCCCAATTCTGTTAAATTGAAGTACTGGTACAGATTCAGATGAACTTGTTCCTCGTAGTTACTACACCTTTCTTTTCGTACTTTTTCTTTGTCATGTACTTCGCTATTCATCAAGCTCTCAGTTTCTGCTTGGGTTTCTTTACATAGACGGTAGAGAAGCTTCTGTTGCTTTGCAGAACTCTCTCTTCTGTCGTTTCTGTGGTAGTGTTGCTTATATTCCTTCTTTCATTCTTTTTAAATGTTACCATCTTAATTGTCACTTGTTAGCGAAGGCTCCTCCTGGAGTAATCAGCCTAAAATGATTATTGAAGATAAAGCTGTCTGCCTGGAAAAGCAGAGACCCAACAAAGGAAACTAAAGATAGCCTCTGTTATTCTCCAAAACTTCCTAGTTTCAGATTGTTAGTACTGGGTTCCCACGCCGAGAAAGAACGGAAAAACCTAAACTAACCTAAGAATACGACTTTAATATTTTTGGGTTCTGAACTGCGGCGAATTGATGGGGTGATACTGTACAAATTCTAAAGATATTTTATGCTTGTGTTAACGCGAGTATTGGGTGTTGACTCCTGAATTTGTAGGCTCTCAAATCTCAATGGCCTCAAATTATCCTGGTCATTGAGGTTAGCCTTGCTCGTTCTTGACATTTTTGGTCACTCTTTCCTCGTGATGAGAAAGATTATTATATTAATTTGATTAAAACTATTTTGCTGAATCCTAGGGCAAAATATTACTAGGTTTTCAAGCAAGTGGGAGACTTTAATAGGTTGATTTGTGGATCTAGGAGGATTTTAACACTTTCATACAATCCTTGCTCTGTCCAGACTTGGTACTCTGGAGCCATAGCCAGTGTTTCCTCATTCGCAAAATTCATCTTTACAGAAAGATGCGGAAATTGTACGAGATTGGAAGTTACTATCTGAACTTGGAGATTGATGTTCAATAACGTGGGATCGGCATGTGAGTGTTAGGACAGAATGATCTAAAATCTCGGGGCCGTTGACGAGCTATTGCAGCGTTGTTCAATGCCTTCCTAGAAGCTCAAACCTCAATGAAAATTTAAAATAGGAGCCATGTGCCCCAAGCTCAAAACCTTCGATCTCGCTTTCGTCAACTCTTATCCCTAGTAATGTGGCCTTGGTCAAATTCACCTTCATTTTCAAGTTTCAGGAATTCTCTAGTTTCGTTTACTTTGCTTTTCATCTTTTTCAATTGGCATAATTGCTTGTACGGTAAGCATTTTCTGATTTCTTGCTGTAACGACGCCGTTGGTCCCTTTTATTTGTTAGATTTCATTGCGATTGGAGATGATACTTCTCAGTCCCAACAAGATAAAGATGCCAAAGCTAAATGGCCTCGGGAAGTTGGGAGTATGGAAAAGTGTTCACAGGACTATCTTTATACTGGGTGCTTGTGCTCTTCTCGTTTCTGTTGCTACCTTGTCTAGATCTTACTCTATTAGATCTCCCCTTGTTACTGATTCCTTCTGCAATCATGTAAACCTTGAGAATCCACGTAGAGGTGAAAGTGAAGTGAGTGTAAATGTTGAGGCTGTAGTTAAAAAAATCCGACAAGAACTGAATGAGTTGAGAGACATGTCAAAAGAGTCGTCATCATCAGAAATCTTGCTCAGACACAGTGCTTTTCTTTCTGATATTCTTGGTCTACTTGACTCGGTTCAGGCATCTTTGACATCAACTAGACAGCAGAACATTGAAAACAAGGGCGTCCATCCCCTGGTAAAACCGAGACAACAATCTGATGAGCCTGCGGACTACTTTCTGATTGAAGAGATTCGAAAGTATGTCAGGATCAAGCCAAACAGATTAGGAAAACAAAACTTCATGGGAGCTAATGGCACATTCACAAGCATTGGTCACGCTTGTTTTGCCATGAAGAGAGAGCTTGAAGAGTACATGGATTATGATGTTGGTGAAATCTGCAATGACGATTGGAAACTAGCTCAGAAACTAATGGTTCATGGTTGCGATCCGTTACCAAGAAGAAGGTGCTTTGCAAGAGCGCCGCAGCTCTACATCCAGCCATTCCCCATAACCGAGTCCTTGTGGAAGCTTCCTGATGATCGCAATGTTCGATGGAGTGGATACAGATGCAAGAACTTCACTTGTCTGGCAAACAATGCTACTGGGAAGGGATTCTTCAAATGTGCAGATTGCTTTAATCTTTCAGACCATGAGATGCCCAGATGGATTAAACCAGTGGATGTAGACCCTGAAACAAACTTGACAGCAGATTTTTTGATACCTGAAGTGCTGGATATTAAGCCTGGGGAGATTAGAATTGGTTTGGATTTCAGTGTAGGAACCGGGACTTTTGCAGCTAGGATGAGGGAGTTCAATGTCACGATAGTTTCAGCAACAATCAACCTCGGGGCTCCTTTTAATGAGATGATAGCTCTTCGAGGACTAGTCCCTCTTTATTTGACTATAAATCAGCGCCTCCCGCTCTTCGACAACACCCTGGATTTGATACACACGACGAGATTTCTTGACGGTTGGATTGATTTGGTACTCCTTGACTTTGTGTTGTTTGACTGGGATAGAGTTTTGAGACCAGGAGGTTTGCTCTGGATTGACAGTTTTTTCTGTTTGAAAGAAGACCTGGAAGATTACTTGGAAGCCTTCAAGGTGCTAAGGTACAGAAAACACAAATGGGTTGTTGTTCCAAAGCGAGATAAAGATGATCGAGAGGTGTTCTTTTCTGCTGTACTTGAGAAGCCGCCAAGGCCATTCCGATGAGCGTATACATTGAAGTAAGATACTGTTCTGTTCATTATACATATCTATATAGCCATGTGGTTCATCATAGTTTTCATTTTAGAATCCAGGCAGAAGTTTCTATCCAGAATTGAAAAATTTTTGTTTCTTGCCATAATGTTTCTAGCCGCCAATCTAGAAGTACTAAGCAATTTCTGAATTCTGGTAGAGTTGAAGACATTCTGGTCTCTGCTATATTAGTTTCTATTGAGCATTGCTACACATTTAGACTAAAAGCCTAGAGAGGTTTAAATTTCCGTACAGATGGAGAAACAATTAATCCATCGAGAAGAAGAAGGCATATGATTGAGCTATGAAGCATCTCAATTTTCATTAGGCTGTCTTGTTCTTTGCTGATTGTGACTACGGGTGTTGAGAGAGATTTTTGGACATCCAAAGGCCCAAAGCTTATAAAAATGGAGTCGGCCCACCGAAACAGATGAAACAGAACCATCCATGGAACTACCATACGAATTGTTTTGGACAGGGGACCATTCAATGTTTCGGACGTGAATCTTCCATTTTTCCCATCCTGAGCCCCATGCTTGTAAAAAGACTCTTCCTTTTCCCATCCCAAAGCGTCCAAGGATTACAACACTGTCAATATGTGATCCAAATTCCGATTTGACTAATGAATGACCTACTCCCAAATGCCAGTCCATTCTGGATGCCGCATGTTACCAATTTCGTTTCCGATTCTCTAATGTTTTTTCAAAATATGAAGATGTAATTTAATACTATCTTTCAATTGATTTGCACATAACTCTGTTTTTTTTAAAGTAGAGGATACTTGAATATACGTACTTATGTTCATTTTTACTTGAGCTTAACCTAAAATTAAAAGAAAAAACATTAACATTCAAATATGTGACTCATTAATTAATATATCTTTTTTCTATTTAAACAACAGGATAAAAAAATCTTGTTAAAATAAAAACAATGTAATTAAAAATAATAATATTATGAGGTTCAACACCCTCATAAATGTGGGTTTTGTAGATTCTGAATTGAGTTTAAATCTCATAAAATATCGATAAATGAAAAAGAATTCTATTGATTTAAAAAAATAGAAAAGAAATTATAAAAGTGGAAAAGCATAACCCTTCATGTTAAGCAAACGTGGAGCCCACTGATGGTAACCCGAAGCGACCACTGAAAAGAGATAGCCGTCCATGCCACCCATCATCCCATTAATTCATTGCCACGTGTCCTATTTGGGTGAACTTTTTGAAACGCCGCACCGTCCCTTCACTGCCTCCACGTTCCCTTCATTAGAATCCAATTTCTGGACCCCACACCACGTAACCCCGTCAAATCTAACGCCGTCATCTTTTTAGATTTCAAATTCTCTCCGAACCACCAGGTTCGGCTCCAAACATTAGGCTCAGACTCAGGCTCATCTCATCTACGGTTATATATCCCCATCATAAAACCCTACTCACACTCACACTCACTCCGATACTTTTTGGGACACCGTAACAATCGGAGACAGATAATCCTTTTTTTAAGGGTATTGGTTCGTATTTATTTTTTAGAAATGGCGGAGGAATCGGAGAGTAAGCAATCGACGGTGGAGTCGGTGATGGAGAAGATCAGCGGGAAGATTCATGGCCATGATTCATCGTCGTCTTCAGATTCGGATTCGGATCATGAGAAACCGGCTTCCCCTTCCCCCGTTAAGGCTAAGATTTATCGGTTGTTTGGAAGAGAGAGACCCGTTCACCATGTTCTTGGTGGTGGAAAACGTACGAACTTCGAACTCTCATTTCATTTTTTTTTCTTTTATGAGATCAGGCTTTTATGTTTTTTAATTTATTTTGTTTGTAGATTTGATGGAAATGTGAGTAGAAGATATAATGCAGTTACTTTTACAATGATGAAAAAGATAACTTTGATGGAAGATTAATGGATTGATCTGTATCTTATGCTTTATGATCTGTTTGGTCCGAAGAAAGTTCATGGCTTGAGTCCCCTTGTCTGGATTTATTGATTCTTCTTTTCACTCGTGAAAATATGAAAGTGAATCTTCAAACTTTCATTTCTCTTTAAAAACTCGTTGCTACTTTGCTTAAGAATCAAGCTATCAACAGCACCTTGAAACTTTAATATTTGGGGTCTTTTGCTGTTGCCTTTCACTTTTTGCATTCTGGGGAATAGAAAAAAGCATAACATTTTCGAATTTGGCGATATAAAAGTAAAATGATCTACTCATCTAAGCACATTAGTGTATAGGGAACAGTGAAAAGAGAAAAAAAAGTCTTGTCCTTTCAGGTTGTAGATCAATGATTCTTGTTAGTGTTAGATGCTGATGGTTGGCTCATTCCATTTTATTTTGTTGGTGATGATTTGGTGCAGCTGCTGATGTGTTCTTGTGGAGGAACAAAAAGATTTCAGCTGGCGTGCTTGGTGGAGCAACCGCAATCTGGGTCCTTTTTGAATTGATTGAATATAACCTACTTACTCTAGTCTGTCACATATCCATTCTCTCTCTTGCACTTATGTTCCTGTGGTCCAATGCCCATACCTTCATCCACAAGTAAGTTTTGGAGTCTCTGCAGGAGGTTTAGTTTAATTGGTTATTAATTGAAAGATATTGTATGATTTCTTGAAGACTATACCCTGACCCTTTGTCTTTATAGATCTCCACCTCGCATCCCAGAAGTTCATTTGCCAGAGGAGCCATTCCTCCAAGTTGCCGCTACCCTGACTTTTGAACTTAACCAGGCATTGAAGCTGCTGCGAGATATTGCATCTGGAAGAAATTTGAAGAAGTTTCTTATGGTGTGTGTTTATCTTATGTCTATGGCGATTTTATGAATGCTTCATCTTGAGTTTCACTTTGATTGGGAGAATCGCTTATATTTCCACCAATTGAAAGAATGCCAAACATGTTTTGGATTTCAGGTTATATCTGCTTTCTGGGTCCTGTCAATTGTGGGGAGTTGGTGCAACTTCTTGACCTTGTTCTACATATGTAATGACACTCTTCACTTGTTGTTAGTGCTAATTTATTTTTTATATAATGTCATACTGAATTTTTATTAATCTTTTATATGGAAATCAGCTTTTGTGTTGCTGCATACGGTGCTCGTTTTGTATGAGAAGTATGAGGACAAGGTTGACCCGTTTGCAGAGAAGGCAATGATTGAGATCAAAAAGCAATATGCAGTTTTTGATGCCAAGGTTCTAAGTAAAATTCCCAAAGGTCCCCTGAAGACCAAGAAGGTTTAGAAGGCCCAGATGTTTAGTCTGCAGCAACATTTGGGTAGTTCTGGTGTTTCCAGAGTGTGGTTTTGTTCTCTTTTAACATTAGCTAGAGGTATTTCTTCCTCAAATCAACTGTTCACAAATGTTTTGGTTTGCAATTCAAAATATCATCAGTAAAGGCAATCATTGTTAGCAATAGGCCAAGCTTGCAGATACCATAAGGTGATGATTTTATTATATAACTTTGTTTCATTTGGATAACAATCAGCTTTTTATATATATGGTTGCTGCCTGATTTTGTGCTGTTGTAGCATGTGTTATTTCCTAATTAGTATGGTTTGGGGGATGTTTTACGTTTCCTGATACATTCATCTATTTGAGCAAAAAGATAAATTTCTAAGTCTTGGGAAATAGTCGTCATAATGGTTTCCAGTTGCTTAAACCTGTGTAATATTGGGAATCCCAGAATTTGATATTTGCCATGGCAGTTCTGTCGGGAGCCGTGCCTTCTTTTGTACTTCAAAAACATAGATCCATACAGCTTAAATGCAATGCCTGGAGATTTTCTTTCCCAGAATGATGGGTAGCTTTCTTGCTTAGTAAATATAGAAGAGTCATCTTCCTCTTCTTGGGCTTGTAACCAAAATATATTTACATGCGCCAATGCTGTGTATTTCTTGCGCCGAAGTGATGAACAATAGATCATGTGCAGTATCTTTTGCCAAAGTGAGCAGAGGTTTAAGAAATCAGAAGAGTATGCAAAATGGAAATAAAAATGACAAAAACGAGATTTCCTTTATTGTCATTAACCAGTTTATCGGTCACCCAAATCCATTTTCAAATATATTGGGCATATAAGCAAGAAACAATGAACAATGGAAGGATTTCTTCTCATTTCAAGTATGAAAGAATTGATCGGAGTGAATTTCATCATGGCTACAACATCAACAAAGATACTATACCTTTGAATAATTACATCATCAAAGCAAGAAATACTCTTTTCAGTATTTTGGGAGTAGTCTTGATAGACGAGAACTACTCTCTGATGACGTGAGAGGAACAGTTGAGAATTCAGAATCGGAATGTTCAAATTGCCGAAAATTTCCTTGTGGGGGTACGGGGCCTGAGTTTTGGCTTGGAGAGAAACTAGACCTAGAGAATCCAGAACCAGCGGTTGTAGTCCTTTGGTTAGGCACAGATGGACTAGTTCCGGTAGCATCTGGACTTCTTCCATGAAGGTTTTCCTTGGATCTACTAGCATCTTCTGCAGACCCCCTCTTTTCTCTTTCTTCAGTTTCCTTGAGCAGAAAATCAACCCACAGATCTGCAATAGACTGAGGAGAAAAAAGATGCTTGAGACTCAGATTTTTACTTGTCCTGATTCTAAGCAGAGGTTAGATACAAAAAGGGAAAACCCTATTCCAAAGTTGGAAAATTGAGGTGGAGCTACATTGATGGTCAGAGCTGAGCTACATTTACGGTTTGGAACATTGGCATTTTCAGTGAATTGGGTTGAGTAAGGTTTTACCCTCTCTAATTCTTCACTCTGGCCTCTCCCAAGTTCTAGATTCTGGTACCATCACTGTATTAAAGAGATAAGAGACTGTCTTCTAACGGAAGACAAGATGCATAACAGTTCAAGTGAACAGAGAGCTTTGTATTTATTATTCCTTCCTTTCCGTATTCCTTTGCTTGGGGACACAAGTAATTTACAACCATATATTGCCAATACTTACAAGCTAAATTCCAGGCTTAGTTGCAAAATTTTCTGAAGAAAAGCAAAATTAAGATTGCTAGAGGTAGTAATCTGTTAAGCAGTATGAACATTAGGTGACTGTGGAGCGTAAGAGTACCTCCTAAAAGTGGAAAACATAAATGTTAAGAAGGGAGAGAAAAGGTGGGGGCATTGCGGTTTACAAGGGAAGACAGATTGCCAGCACTAACAGACATGCCCACTCCAGACACCAAAATAAAATTAATTAATTTGGGGTAACCTTGATACCATGTGACTTGCATGTCATAGATAGTGACAAATGCAATGGGTTTCAGATCCTACTGGTTGATTCGTTAGGTCCTAATGCTATATACATTGAAACGTGCTCTGAAGCGATACATGTAAAGAAAAACCAAATTTCAACTACCTCTTCAGAAAAGATCAGGGCAGCTAAGTAAGAAATATGATTTGTGCAGAGAATTGAACCATAAGTTTTCTGAACAAGGTGAAAAAAGTTACCTGGTTATCGGAAGCCATATTTGCATGTACATCAGTGGAACTTCCGCCCAAGATGCCACCAACCAAACGACCAGGTAGACCCAAAACACCCCGAACAACACCTTTACCGGTACCTTGTTGAGCAACACCTATCCTCTGCTTATCTTCATCTGAGAACCCCAGCATCCGAACCATAAGATCCAAAACCTAGAATTCATATGAATGTTTGTAAGGTGCAGGAGAGGACATCTATTTTAACCCAGAAGCAATTATTATTCCAGCATCAGGAGTGCACCTGAGGTCAGTGCAGCAAATAATGTACGCTATCCTACTTTGTTTGATCATCAAGTACTAGTACACAAATGGATATGAGTAGAGAAGATTCATTTTCTAGTTTTTGTTACTCAACATACCTCTTTGCTGTGGTTTCTCTGGAAGTAGGTCACAAGTAGTTTGATCACAATACGCCTGCCAGAAAATTAAGTCGCATTATTAACATTCTAATTGTTCAAAGAACATAAACACTCAATGAAGAACATCAGTTTCAAACTCAAAATAAGTAATATTCAATAATCCAATGACACAAAAATCACATTAGAAAAAAAAAGAATGTAATTAATCAAACATATCCAAGTGGCAGAAGAAGTTGGCATCAGTAAACAGCAGTGATCCTGGTTAAGCTGGTTTTGAAGACCAACTGTTGCAGCAATGATAAATCTCAGTTCTGAAAATTCACCCCACCCTTCATGGCCCAAAGTACTGCATGAGGTTGACCTTCATTGAAGGCTTACTTTTCTTTGAAGGTAGACTATTTTATTGATAAAGAAATTTCTTTAAGATGGCATAGCATGCCATTTAATTTAATGCAGATGATGCACCTACTACCAAAAGGGGTTTCATATGTCCATCAAGAGAAAAGAAAGCTCCCATCCCAAACATCAAAGAAGAAAAGAAAACAGATAGCAAATATTCATATGCATACATCCAGTTCTAACATGTAGACAATTCCTCATAGTAAGACTGTTATTCAATACTTAAACAGGCTAACCTGTCAACAAGATAATCAGAGTCCATAGACATTCTGTTAAGCCTTGTCATGCTCTGCTCAAGAGCACGCCTTAGTTTTCCATTGTCTTCCTCAAGCTTGTTGACTCTGGCTTTCCCTTCTGCTAGCATTCTTTCAGTTTGCGAAAGCTTCACCAGAATTTCTTCCTTTTCCCTCTTTAATAACTCTGCACGTTCGTCTGCATCCTGGAGAATGCAAAGATGATCAGAAAGGAAAAGCAGGGAAAAGCTCTTTGACCTTGAGACACATGCTTTTCCACATTAGAACTCAGGAAAGAAAGCAAATATCTAATATAAAATAAAACTCATAAGTAAGCCCATTTTTTACTGAATCCATAAATGTCAAAAAGAAGCAATTAACAAGGATGCAAGAATAACCTACCTAATCTTCAAAAAAAAAAAAAAAGGAATATCCTACCTAAGCTAAACAAATCTTGGAATAATTCCATATTATTTTCACCATATTAAATATCTTCTCAACCATATTTTCCAAAATCCAGAAATGGTTGGTTTGATTTTGCAAATTTGGACCTTTAAACTCAAAAGTTCTACTTAGCATTGTTCAAAGTTCAATTACATATTCCACTGATTTTGAACTGTATGCTTGCTTTCACGTATGAAAAAACAATTACAATATTTTTAATAAGTTTCCAGCTCCACATGCCAACTCAAAATACCTACATAAAACTCAGTAGTTCACTTTATAGATAGATTTCAACCCGCCCATCATTGAATTCCAACAAATTTAAATTATATCTTCAAAATTAAAATGCTAATATACTTCCCAAGGGATCACATGCAAGCAAACAAATCTAGGCCCATCGTTAAGCTGAAAAATGTGTGATTTCATAATAAAACAAAATTGAATAAGTAATAATACTGAAATAAGCCCTCAAACTTTACCAAAAATAGAAATAAGCCTAGATCTTTTATTACATAGAATTAAGGTTATGAACTTCTATTTTACTGGAATAAGAACCTTGACATCATGGAATATTCCATATTCCATTAAAATCTTCTTGGATGAGCTGGACAATAAATCTTAAGGGAATGCTATTGCTATTTAAATAACTTTGGTAATTGGACTTTACTCACTCATTTTCAGATTTAATGGGTATATTTATAATGAAATAAGAGTTCATAGTCTTAGTTCGATGCAATAAAAGATTGAGCGCTTATTTCCATTTTTCTGTAAAGTTTGAAAGCTAATTTAGGTGTTATACCAATTGAATAAAAAACTAGGAAGGGGATTTTAACTTTGAGGGGTCCATGCCTTCAGATGCAAACCACTTCAAGATCATCCCTTCCTGGACCCTGCTAAGGGCTGGCAAAGGTTAATAACTTCTATGGAGCATAGTGACAGCATTGACAAAGAAGCACATTGCAAACAATTTGATGTGGAATCATAGCCCACTCTGGAAAAGATTGCACAAGTGATTCCTTGTCATTAAGTTTCAAGTTACATAAAGATGTGACCCCTTCCTGAGCCTTATTTACATTTTGTCATATAAACCACATCCCTAAACTTTGTATGCAACTACAGTTGCATGGTAATATGGAGAAACTCGGACACAGGAAAAAGTTACATAAGTAAAATCTCTCCATTCAAAAACACTTAAAAATAATCCTATTAATAATAAGACATTTAGACACGCATTGAGTTGCATAGACACACAAATGTGCCATCCACTGAATAAAAACGCACAATGAGAAAGCATATATGATCAAGTAAAGGAGGGAGGACCATACTTTCAGAAGACCAGAAAGTTTAGCTGATTCCTCTCTTGCCAGGGCCAAATCTCGCTCCAAATGTTCCTATGATAAAATAACATAAGCATTAAAAGACTAAAGTTTTATTTGGGCCAACTCCTTTGAGAAAGTTGCTACAATACTAAAAATTTACTTACCTTAGCTTCAATTTCAGCATAGTACTGACCAAGTGCAGTTTGAAGATTTAGAAGTTCAACATTTTTTAGATCTATTGTTCTCATACAGTTTGCAAGTTTCTGATTCAGATCATCAATGATTTCCTTTGACTTCTGAATTTCATTGTTGTTCATCATCTTAACTTCCTCCTGATTTGCCATTGCCAGCTTCAGGGCTTTCTCTAAATGCGCAATTTGAGCTCTTTGATATTCGTTGCTCTCACGAAGTTCTTCAATAATTTTGCTATCTTCATCCATTTTTTCCGATTCTTCAGATTCCTAGAAAATATTGCAGCAAGGAAAACCATCTTCAATTTTGACTGCAGAAATTATAAGAAATTATATTTACTTATAACATACAGGATTGAGGATCCTCATAGAATCTAGCACAGGAAACAGAAAGTTAAATATGGTCCTAAAGAAAGCTTAAAGTCAGGCAACTACGCTACCATTATTTTTTCTCAGCAAACATACTCATCCACATAAATCTGTTGCAAAATATAACATCAACATAGTAGCTATAAAATGAAGACTAGAATCTCTACCATAGAAAAATCAGGTGTCAGAATTCTTCTTTTCTATTTTTCCCCCCATTGCTGAATTTGGTACAGTAACAAGGTATATCTTGCAAAGATCAAAGACTCTACTAAGTGATTGTAATATCAATTGGTCAAGAAGAACAATATATGCTCTATACTAAACAATTTGACAGCTGCCATTAAAAGTGAAACTTGAAGATGAATAAGGTTAAATTTTCACCAAAAATTCCATAAAATTTCAGGGACCTGCAACCTTTTCTAACAAATGCTGCTTAAGACGAGTCAATTCTTGCAAAGCCTTATCCCTTTCACGGCATGTTTCCTTCAAATCATCTTCCAATTTCTGCAATGATAATTCCATTTCTTTCTTTCCAGGAAAACATCCTGAGGAATCTATATCCTGGTGCAAAGAAGATACATATGAAAAACATTGATAAAATCGAACACCCACCACTTTATAGTTACTTAGAAAGAAAATATGACTCTTTCCACAACATACACTCACACAAAATAACAACAATAACCAATTTCCACATGAATCAATTTTGCCAATGTAACACAGGTGGGCACACGCACACCAAAACCAACTAAAAAAAAAAAACCAGCATAGTATACAGCCCACTCAAGCAACTTGAATATTACCAGAGTCTCTGCAGCATCGGGATGAATCTTGCCAGTTAAGGATTTCTTGCTAATTTCCAGGGCAGCCTCCAGTTCATTCTTCTCCTTCTATGAAAGGGTATAAATGCAAGTGAATTCAGGATATTAAATATAAAGGAGCAACATATTTTTTCATCCCTCGATGACACCTTCTTTTAAATGGCAACAAATTTAACAGGCAAGCAAGTATCTACCTTTAGATGAGTGTTTTCCTTCTCCAAGGTGGCAATCACCCTTCTCAAATTCTCCAGTGTATCGTCTGCACTATCATTCTCCCGTCTATTCAACTCCATTTGCAAACGTCTTATTTCTATTATTTTTTCATTCAATTCATTGCGTATTTTGCTCAACTCTGTGACGCTCTGTCAATGCTAAATAGATTAAGAATATTTGACAATAAAACTCACAAATGCAAGAAAAATAAAGAGAAGAGCTTATACATGATTCTTTTAGGCATGGAACAAATGAAGAACCCAAAATGGCATTTTAACTTACATGGATCAAAATGATTTTCTACCTTCCCAAATACTATTCAAATGAAGAACACAATCACATAAAGTAACAACCACTAACAAACTAATAAATTAGTAGACATGTCTAGAGCAAAAAAAAATTAGTAGACATGTAACAACCATCACGTAAAACATCCATAAAAGCGTACTAATTTTAAGGAACGCCCTAATACCAGGACTGATGCTAAAAATACAGAAACAGAAATACAGCAACATGATTATACTATTGGAAACATGATAATGCCAGGAAGCAATACAAAGCACACAAAACTCGTCATCAGTCTCATTGATGATTAAATGTACACATCTATGAGAACTACCTAAATGGGTGGAAATAAAATGATCTAATTCAAAATAACTAAAAATAACCATTAGGTTTTTATCCAAAGGGGAAAAAAATTAGGGTTAAAAGTTACTTTATACAGCCAAATCAACGATAACATCTATCAACTCAAACCAATTCAGAAGCTTACTTTATCTTTGTCTGATTTCAGCAACTTAAGCTCCTCCTGGAAAGACTCATTTAACTTGCGCTCCTCTGAAATTTTTATATAAAAACAAAAAGAAAATATGAGTTTTCCTTTGTTTGACAATGGGATGGGTAACATTGCAAGTTTCATAATTGGGTCTTCAAGGTGTACAAATATACCATGTAATCTTATCTGTACATTAGCTAATTTATCACGTTCTTTCTCAAGTTCCATATTGAATTGCTTTATTTGTGATTCGTGACTAGCTTGAACTGCCTCCAGGGACCTATTTTTCTCTTCCAGCAGATCTGCAAGCTCCTAGAAGGCATTTATAAATCTTTCTGTCAAGTTCACTCATTATCCAAACAAACATAGAGAAGTACAGCGGAATAAGTTTTTATAATGGAATATAATGGACAAAATAAATACAAAAGGGTGTATCATCCCCTAAAAAGAGGGGAATAAATAAAAATGCAGAAAGGTGGGGAGGCATGCACCAGGTGTACACCAATTATATCCAAACAGCCTAATAATGCCACCTATTACAATAAAAACAGTTCAATTACCTTTTCTTTCTCATCGTGTTTAGAGCTAAGCCCATTGGACATTTGGTTTCCAGCATAACAATTTTTTACTAGGCTTGTTGATCTATGCTGTCGGTTAGGTGACTGATCACTACTTCCCTGCATCAATTTCCAAAGTCAATCAGCCAATAACCAATTTTAACATAAAGACATGCACATTAAGGTTGCCTGTTACTTCTGACTTGGTGGCAGCAGAATCATAATTCAAGACACACTCTATGTAACAACATATGAAGTAAAAGTCAATGCATGTTCCAGTACAACAGTAACAAGAAAGTCCAACCATTAGTACCGTGTGTGTCACTAAATTGAGCACCCAGACTATCCAAGTACTCTAGCCAACTCGTTTCATAAAAGTATAAACGTCAAGACCAGAAAGTTATAAGAAGTAAAGAACCAATTTCTCATTCTAAGACAAAGATCTCATCTCTATATTCATTATTCAAGTTTTTATGGATGTCTACGTCTTGGGAAGTTGCCAAAGGTATGAAAACATAATAAAATGAAATCATTTATCTACCTACATCTGCTTCATGCAAAATAATTACAGCACAAACAACATCAGAAACAGCACACTCAGTGGCACACAATTTGTTAGCTTAAAAGTGAATTATTACATGAAACTACAGATGATTTAGTATTGAAGAACCTATTGCATTAATTCCACAATTTCTCAACAAACCATTAAATCTCAGACAACAACTCTAACTGAGACTCTAGAAACTACCTTGAGTGCATTAATTCCATTACTTGATACTTTGGAACTTTCACTTCTAGCTGCATTTGTCACATTCAAATTTTGTTTCAATGAGCCATTCTCTTGGTTCAGTCTGGAAATTTGCTCCTGGAAAATGGGATGTTAGATGAGTAGTGAGAAAGAACATTAAGCCAATAGACAATGTAAAATCTAAAGCTAAGTAATAATGAGAAAAAACGCACAAACAATAATATATCAATACTTCTATCAGACCTAAAATCATTCAGATGCAAAGATTTAATAATAAAATGCCTCTGAGATTAGCAAACCTGCCAGTATATCACATGACTTCAAGAAGCAATCATGATTCATAAAAATTGGGATACTGATGCTCCGAGCATGATATTAGATGTAACACATAATCTGACACTTCATAATCCTCTTCAGCTAACATCCCAGAACTTTGGAGTTTGGAAAACCCCATAAAAAATATAATTTAGCTGAAGGTCTGATTTAAGTGATGAGCACAAGTATTTGCAAGTAAAACAACCAATCTAACATCAATAAGTATAAACTATTTATGCCCATCCTGTGGCTTTCAACATAAAGTTATCAAACAAGCAAAGGATCAACATGTGACATTTCTAAAACCCAATTCTTAAATAGCCATGTAAGTTAAAACCAGTATGAACTATGTAGTAGAATAAGTAATTAAAACATTTGCAAAAAATGAAACAGGTAAAACAAGAACGCAATTAAAAATGCAACAACAACTTCTCAGGATGTATCACAAAGGAAAACTGCCACATTCACTATTTATTAATTTTATATGGCTCCCACTAATCCAAACATCCCTCCAAGGCGTTATGTAGTACTAACTGATAAATTAATATTTTAATGCAATTTTAAAAATTATTTACTATTTAAGCATGAAATGAAGTACCATAAGTCAAGTATTTGTTAAATTTAATAGTAAAATTGTTGATAAATCAAAATGCTTCATTACAATAAGTAATGCATCATGATACCTAAATATGATAATTGAATAACGATTTCAACTATTTGCATTATTATTGTCTATAAGATTTGAATTTTAGACCAATCCCGGGCATTCACTAAAAGAACTACAATCACATCATGCCTTATTGCCATCTTAGATATCAATAGTCATAATTATAACTACTAAGTTAGCTCAAGGCATTTATACCGATCCATAGCAAAAACAAAATAAATCAAACAATACATAAAAAATGAAGCAGCCATCAGGTACCTCTTTTTCTTTTAACAAAGCAGCATAATTGACTGATAAAGCCTTAATTTCTGCCTCGGATTCCTGAAGCTTCTTAATTTCTGCTCTGTATCTTTCAATCTACAAAAAAATAATGATAAGACAGTTTAGTTATCATGCATGAAGGCTGGAATACCCCAACTACACCAGAAATGCCATACCAACTAGTAAAGTAGCATCCCTGATGTTGAACAGGAAAAAATCGTGCCCACAACTGACTCAGTCAAAAGTCAGTCAGAATTCACTGTTGACACCAAAGGAGGTGCTTGGCAGGACCCAAAATTGGTTAAGTTTCAATCCCAAACCACTTACTCTTCAAATATTATATAGACCATAGTACAAAGCTCAATTAGATTAATCACTCAAATATGAAAATTACAAAACTAAAAAAGATTAAACCTAATTACTTGGGTTCTAGAGGCTCTCAATCAACATCAAGACCAATCCCCATGACACATGTTACTCTAACGCTTCTTAGACTCACAATCATGAAATAAAAGTTCCATGCATTCACTGTAAAGATCCTTGATGAAATACCTCAGCACTATTTTGCGTTATCAAACTTCAAACTTCACCAAGATACATATAAGCAATAAATAGTATAAGGAAATAAGACAATCAATTTTTTAGAAACTGAATTTATCTAGTCAAAATTTTGGATCTTCCACCTGGTCTTCTAGACAGAGAAATAATAGCCAATGCAAAATAAACAACTCAAAATATAGGTTAGTTTCACGCTCAAGCTATATTTCACAAAGCCTAATTCCAGATTGCTCAGAAAAGAAAAGTACCTACTCAAACTATCAAATGTGATAAATCCCTAATCAAAGATCAACAGTAAAATCCTCAATTAATAACCACAATTCACTGATCCCCTAGGTCAAAGATATCAAACTCACTCCCCAAACTGTCGACTAATAAATATGAACCTACACAATGCTCCGTGAAATCAGAAACAACAAATTAATTAAAAATTCAAGCACGAAAATTAAATGCAATAGTACCTCGAAATTAAATGGCGAATCAATTCCATTTGCGACCGGAGAGAGGGAAACGGGCTTTGAGTGGGCAAATCTATTAGAATTCCGTCTATCGAAGAATGGCGAATGGTCTCCATTCCCCGAACCATAGATCTCGAGTTCTTCATCGTCATCGTCGTGCACATCAAGCGCGATCTTATTCAAGTTCTCTTTCAAATTCGCAATCGAACTCCACATCTTCCAAAGCTCCCGTAATCAAATTTGTACAGATGAAAAATAAGAGGGTTTTGCAAATACCTGAGATTTTCCTTGATGAAATTAGGGCAAACAAATAAATTGTACGGGATAGCGTGGCAAAGAAGATTAAATATTGAGCATTTAAGTTTTTGCAGGTAGATCTGACAAAAAGGGGAAAAAGAGTAATTTTAGTTTGTAAGGAAGGTTTATTAATGTATACTTTCTTTGCAAAATAGTACTAGTTCAGATCAAATTTGGCGGATTATGAAACGGGTACTTTGGTTTGTGGCCCGTTTCGACTTCCGACTCTTGGTTATGCAAAAGGTGGTGACATTACAGTAACCGTCTTTTCTAGGATCTAATATTAAAAAAGTTCTTAGATTATTTTTTTTTAATTTAATTTTTTATTATATTTAATTAAATTTTTATATTTTATTTTAAATTAAATAAATTAATTAACATTTAACAACTTATTCTTAATAAAAACATCACTTTTTTTTTTATATCAGGCCACATTTTGACATATCATATTTTATATTACTTAATGTATTAATATGACATGATAGACATGATTATATAATTTTTTATTTTCTACATTAGTACCACACCAACGTTATATATTCATATAATGATAAATATTATTTGGGTTATTAAAAGTTAGTTAATTGTTAATTATAAGAGTCTATTTAATTTAAAATAAAAATATAAAAATGCAATTTAAATATAATAAAAATTTTATTTAAATAGTTTAATAATTTTTTAAAATATTATTACTATTATGTCAAGTAAAAAAAAATTCCGCCGTCACCATCTTTCTTCTAATATATATAAAATGTGAAATTTGCTTTTAAAAGAAAATGTGAATTTTTAAATGTATTTGGGAATTGGTTAATGATGCCGTAAATGCAAAGAAAGTTACATTCTCATTTCTCAAATAAAAAGCGGGCCTGTAATCAAAAGGAACAATTATTACTATACTAATGACTACGTAATTTGATAGATGACTATATTCTTAACCTAAAATATTTACTTAAATATCAGTCCTTTTTGTCTTTGAATCTTTGAATTAAATCTAATTGATGACATAAGAATTAACTAGCTCAATTAGTACCTCTCTAACGTTGTTCATTTTTTCATGTAATTGAAAATATTTACATAGAAACAAATGTTTTTTTTCAAATTAAAATTTATTTGTTATCAAATTATATGTAGAGTGAGATATTATTTTTAATCGTATAAATCTTAGATCCCTTGTTTTAGATTTGAGCTTGAAACCATTACATTGGAGTTTCGAATAATTAATTACTAAGACCCCTATAATAATAGATAAAAGAATTATTTTTATCATGTTTTTTACTTTGAATGTTCGGATTAATTTGATAACATTACCATTTGTGATAAGAAATTAAAACTTTGAAGAGTGATAAGAAAAGGTAATAATGTAATTACACAAAGAAAGTAGTCGTACTAAAAAATCGAAATTCGTAATTTAATATTCAAAGAGTAGAAATAAATAATAGTTACAAATTTTATGTATTTTATTTGAATCATTATTTTTTGAACTGCCTTGCTAAATTTTACATTTGCCTTTTTGACATACATCATTGGGCCAGGGGCCCGCAGCTACAGTTAGCGGGCAGCAGGCTTCTATGTAGGCATGATGAATATCCAGCTCGCTATATATACCGACTGAACGACCCACCTGCAGCCGCCGTCACGCTGTCTAGGGTTTGAGCTCGTGTCGGCGAGTTGGCGTCAATCTCCTTTCCCTCATCTGTTTCATTATCTCTCCTTCTCCCGTTAATTTCTACACGTCTCCATTTTGTATTTTTTTTTTCAATTAAAAGTTTTGGATAGATGCGATGAAGATAACAGTGAAAAGGAAATCGATTGTAGAGTAGTTTCATGACTAGTCTGCAAGATGAATCCTTGGTTTTCTGGTTCGTATTCACTGAGCATGCTTTTCTACCAGCTTTTCGATTTATACCATTGTTGTCTGTCTCTGTCTATTTGCTTGCAAACAATGTTTTTAATTTTTCTGGTCGGAGAAACGAAGGACCTATGGATGGAGTGCGAAAACAATGCACTTTGATCCAAGTTTGCCTTCGGAAATCGATATTGGAACTGGATCATCCGAACCAACCTCCATTTGTCGGTTTGGTTTATCATTCGGGGTCTGATTTTCGAACATTTTTTTTTACTAGGCAAAAATGGGAATTTTTTTAGTTAAAATGGCGAAGGTCCCAGCAGGGAGGTGAGTGCTCTATGATTTGAGACTTCTCTAACGATGAAACAAAAATGCCTTCGCAAATGAATTTAGCCGAATCGTAGGATGCCCAATTAGTCCATTTTTGGAGCGTCTGGAACCCTCGGCAACATCCAATTCTCTACCGCTAGACTCTTTCTTCTGCCTTCTTTCTAATTTCTTTATAAAGTCTAGTGCTTTTACCTTGAATTTTCCAAGAGGAGAGATCTTTAAAGTGGAGCAATTGAAAAGAGGGTTGAACTAGTTGGAGAATGAAGACGGTGCAGAAAAGCAACAGATCATAGACAATATAAAGGAAACCTTGCGATTTGGAAATTAAATATACAACTAATTTCAATTATGCTCCAATGTAAGTTATCTGTCAACAAGTTGGAGTAAAATATTTCAGCTCCTAAGAAACATGAAACATCACACCAACCTAAACTGCATTTATTTATGACTAGAAATGGATACAAAAACTGGAAAAAGAAAAACGAACTTTCTGATTTCCATATTGTGAAGTTTGAAATAGCTGCTGTGATTATATCTATGTAACTTTAGAAGAAAAAATGCCTATACATGGGTCGATACAACAGCCATATTACCATCCCTCTCAACTTTGCAGTCCAATAAGGGGTCATTCAGGCCTCACCAGGTAGGATGCCCATATCTCGTCAGCTGGAGGTGGTGGCTGAACCCAGTGGCCTGGTATGCGGCTGCAGTCAAGTTCTATAGAATTAGTCAATGCTCAATTGCTCTTATGCTTAATGTTGCTCGCTAGCAGTCTAGTGTCATGCAAGTTGGTCTTTCTAATGCAGCATCAAATAGCACTATAGAAGTTTACCATAAGGGCATATTGAGGAAAGGGACAGGTTAAAGTGGTGGTGCTGAAATTGACAGTAATTATGATGCTAATAATGAAGTGGAAATGGGGTTAGACTTTTAATGCCGATATCCTTTTCTCTTTCATTTCTACATCCATCAATTCCAAGTGCAGAAAATTTAGTTGAAATGCAATTGAAATAATGCATCAAGTATAGAAACATTCATGACTAATGAAGAGCATTGCAGAAAAGGGTAGCTATCCTACCTTCCTCCCGGTCTGATATAAGCATCCCATGTCCTTCTAACCTGCACGTGAAGATTCAATAAGAGGAGATTATTATGAAAATGCAGCTGAATACAGATACTTGTATATGCATCAGCCATCAAACTTACACCACTCATGGTCATGGAATAGACAAACTGCCAGCAATTACTGGCAACCATATACACTGCTTGAAAGAAAAACATAGTTCTATGCAGCAAGGAATCCAGACTTTGAAGAAAAGTAGATGAACATACCTCAATAAGCGTGCCCATATCTGTATTGCTGCCATGATAATAGTGATAGAACTCAATTGGTAAATTGGCCAAAGAATCATATGCCCCTCCATAACCATGCCCTTCCGATGTATTTTGGCCAGACTCCTTATCAGTTACTGTACTAGAGTCCTTTTCATCCTCATTTGGTGTTTTTTGGTCTTTGCTCTCCTTGTCTTCAAGTTGATCGCTAATTGGATCCTTTGAGAGGGGTTTTTGATTCTGAGTGGCCTTCCTAGTTTCCTCGGCAGTTGCAATGGCATCTTTTGCAGCATCTGTATCAGCTGCTGCCAAAGCTTGTCTCTCCTCTTCCTCAACTGCAGCTCGAACTTTCTCAAGAAACTTGTCATCCTCCTCTGGGAGAAAGTGGCCTGCACAAGTTGGAAGCAACCTTAAAATTTCAGTAGAATCAAATACAGTATAATCCGTTGATATTATAGATATACAAAAACTCTCTGATGCACACACAGCAGATCTCCTTATTTAATCATGGAAAAGCTAAGGGTTTTTGCATGTGCAAGTCAATCTTTCTGTGCGGATAGATTTTGTGAAGGTATTCATTCTCAATCTTAATCAGTAAGATATAAAGTGCATGAATCTGAACTTACACACTGACATGCACACATTTACCTACAGAAGAAATAAAATGAGAGCATCTATATTAAACCTGCATATCAGTTGCTGTTTTTTGCAGCTAAAGTCAATATTACAGAGTAGCAACCTCATATTGGTTGAACAAAGAACTAGAAAAAAAAAAACAAATAATCCAATCACAAGTCACAATAGGTAATTCAATGTGACAACTTAAAGCCGGTATATTTTTGTTATAGTACCTTGTTTCTTCAATTTCTGGATCCTGATGGAGCGCAATTCTTGCAGCTTTTCCACAATCAAAACTAGCTCAAGCTTGACATATAAAACATACTATAAGAGTGGGCAAAAAGGAATGCAGAGAAAATAGCTCAAAAAAAAAAAAAAAAGAAAGAAAGAAAGGAAACAAAAGAAACCCCTAAAATTAGCATTTTTCTAATGTTACCCTAGCAAGCAAAGACAAATTGAGAGATAATCTAGAAAAGGTATTGCACCAAAAGTACATAGGAGAAGAATCAAGGAGGTTTTTGCTATCAAACTGCCATGCTGCTATCACATTGAAGACTACACACTAAAGAACAAACTAACAGCAACGAGAAAAAGAAACTAATCGTATTGATGATGAGGAGCAAACAGCGTCATATCATATCAGACATGTTAGTACGTTTGAACACTTAGCATACTTTTTATGCTTTAGCTACTCATAGATGTAGTAAATATTGTACAAATGAAGCATTGTCTAAAACAGTTTGACAGGTCTAGAAAGTTATCAACAATTTCAAATCATAAATTAATTTAGTTTTCCTGAACCAGAAACAAAAAGAAAGAAAGAAAGTTGCCAGAACATTTTGCAAAGCCATTACCTCAGATTCTAGTCTCATTTTTTCTTCCTTGGCTTTAAGCTTTGCTATTTCCTTCATCTTTTCCACCTGGAAATCAACTTACCTCAGTCATTACTAAATAAAAACCAGTTTACAACAATGAAAAAAAGAAAGAGTTTGGAGTTCTTAGCACCTAATGGAAAAATCAATGAAAATCATTGGTAGGCTCGCAGCAAAAAACCCTGCCTGAAACACAAAAATCTCAGTACCTTGCGGCTTGCAATGTCCTTGGCAATCTCCCTAGCTCTCCACTCATCAGCTTCTCTATCAGCTTGGTCAAATCGCTCACGCTCCTAGGATTCATAACAACAAGAAAGAAATTAGCCATTTCCAACACAGGCCAAGAGCAAAAAGCAGCGTGAGGAGAAACCTTACTACGAGAATCCAAGCAAAACAACCTTTGATAGCATTTCTGCAATTCGTTTCCGCTTTCTTTTCCTCCAAAGCTTATTCCTTTTAGACTTGTTGATTTTATTCGCCAGTCTAGCTGCTGCTGATTTCTCCTCCCACGGGCTTGCTTCGTCCACAACATATCTAAAGGGCTCCAACTGAGCTCTAAGCTTTGACATCAAAGAATTTGCCGCTTCCATAGAAATTGATTCTTGAGTATCCAAATCAATCCTCCTATCTTCTAGATACTTCAAGAACTCAGATACAGAAGGGTCAGTTGACCCATTTTTTATCATCGTCAGTATCTCCAGCTCCTTCTGCCTATAGGACCATCGAATTTTATCACAGTTACAGAAATTGAAAAGCATACTATTGATACACCCTAAAACCAGAACTAACGTACATTGCATTGGCAAGATTGAGAGTATCTTGCAATTCTCTAAGCCGATCACGCACATTTCTGGTCTCCCAAAATGTACTCGAATTTGGTGCTGCCGGCGGTAACATTGGGAACCAAGGCGGAGGCGGTGCTGGTTGAAAGTGGAATGGATTCATTGCTACAATGATTAATAAATTAATTCAGTCGGAAAATAAGAGAAATTAAAAAATTGAATCAGTTTTTTAATAAAGATCCTAGACTTCTTAAGAGGATAAACTAGAAATTTTCTTCAAACAGAAAGGAAATCAACTGACATATTAAATTATGGACTTTGTGAAGTATTGAAAAGACTAAAACCGAAATGACATATTAAACAGCTTCCAAACCCTAGCAGATTGAACTACCGAACGTCGAAATGTTGGGAAGATGCCGGAATTAAAACGATTGGAAGTTAAAATAAGGTCCAAAATAGGTTAATGTGAGAAGAATAATAAAATTGTCAGGATGGCCGAGTGGTCTAAGGCGCCAGACTCAAGTTCTGGTCTTCGAAAGAGGGCGTGGGTTCAAATCCCACTTCTGACAACTTTATCGTTTTACCCTTCCACCCTATGATACAAGTTGTCGCCCTTAACATCATTGGGCCTTGCAAATCAGATAATATTCTCCTTTTACCCTTCCACTTGTGAAACACGTTAAGTTGTATTGGGCCTTGCCAACCAGACAATTTTCTCTTTTTACCCTTCCAGCTATGAACCAAGCTGTGGGCTATTAACATTGGGCCTTACTAAAGTTGAGCTAGCCAAACTTTCGACCAAAAATTCATTAAGATGCCGATCAGAAAATAAAATCAATAAGATGACCGATCGTCTGAGTGCTATAATATAAGTTGTGGATCATTAACATTGGGCCTTGCCAATCAAAGTTGAGACAACCTAAGCATCGACCACCCTTCCACCTATAAAACAAGTTGTGGGCTACTAACATTGGACCTTGCCAACCAAAGTTAAGCCAGCCAAATATCAACCAGAAAATTTGTAAGATGACTGATGGTTTGAGTGTTATGAAACAAGTTGTGGGCCACTAACATTGGGCCTTGCAAACCAAAGTTGAGCCAGCCAAGCATCAACCAGAAAATCTGTAAGTAAAAAATCAGTAAGACGACCAATCGTCTTAGTGCTATGAAACAAGTTGTGGGCCACTAACATTGGACCTCGCCAACCAAAATTGAACCAGTCTAAGCATCAACTAGAAAATCAGTAAGTTGACCGATTATTGATCAGAAAATCAGTAAGATGACCGGTCGAGATAACTATATGATTGAACTGTTTAGAAAACATGTTATAGAAATTTAGTAACTTTAGACGAACTTTGGTGTTTTTAGAACGAACAAGGCAACAACCAAATGATTAGGACTTCGGGACCTAAGTTCTCAATCATTTGTCTTGCTTGTCATAAGACAAATTCGGAAGCTTACAATCCAAAGTTGAGCTCTAGCAAAAACGGAGCACAGGTATCTTTTCCCTGTTGAGTTTGTCACATGACAATTATAACAAGAACAGCAATGAGGGTGACACATTGAGAGGCATTGCTTCTAGTTGGTGATACAAAATTAAGATTGGTTCAAATTGATCAAATTGACAATAATTAAATTGATTGTATTTATTATGAATAATTTTACGTATACGTATACACTCAATTGTCCTCTGCTTTAGTAACTAATCTGCGAGACTCCTAACGCAGGAATCACAGACAAAATATGGCATAAACCGTCAGCTTGCAAGGAGTCGTAAGCCTTGCCAGGTTTTCAGTGGTAAGAACAACGACATATGGCCGATATTTCCAACATGCAAGGTATATAAATGTTTTTGGTCCCCCTATCCAAGCTGTCTTTGTGTAACCTTTGCTTGTTTCGTTGGGAAATGTGCAAAGAGGAACGGTATTTGTTCATAAGATTGCCATCTCTCACTAGCTTGATGACTCGTGTTATATATCTTGTCCAAGATCTCAACCAAAAAGCATAAAGTTGCTTTTGACCACTAATGTCTGATGGTAATTATGCACCAAAGATTGTTCAATACATCCAAATTTCCATCATATAAGATTATATAAAAAGAGAATGGACTGGAAATCTTTGTCAAAACCACCTATAGAATGTGTAAGAAAATGAGCATGTCCTTATCCGAAGTTATGAAAGGATGAAGAATTCTTTGTCCAAAGCTACCTGATGAATAGTAACATTTAGCATGTCCTTGTTCTAAGGTATCAAATTTCTTGACATTGCTTTCAATGGTGGAGAATCATCCATCTATCTATCTATCAAGACCCATCCTCATTTGTTAAGAGCTGGTCTCTTGTTTGTGTCAAAGTGCAGGGATGGAAACCGGAAAGTCTGGTAGTGAAGACAAGAAAGAAGCAGCAAGGGCTTGGTCCCCACTTTGATATGGTAGATTTTCTAGCTACAAGAGAAAGCAAAACTGGTACAGTGACAATCATTTTGTGGTGCTTCTTCCAAGATATGGAGAAGCTCCAAGAAGAGAACAAAGGAGGAAAACGAGAAGCAGAAAGGTGATAGCATTGACTATGGAATTTTCTCCTAACATAGCTTATCCATGTCCCCCTTCCTGTCTAGCTTGTTTTTTGCAAGCAACACTCAAAACCTTCTCTCTCTCTCTCTACCAATAATTGCGTGAGGAATTGGCAACTGCATTGACACTAACCAACATTCACACAAGAATCGACGTGGGGTAATGAGAACAAAAGGGGTTGCAAAACGAGTTACGTTCAAGAGCAAATTTCTATGACTTTTTTAAATACGTTGTGCTCTGTTCCAGGCATCTTCACCCCAAGTTCAGATTAATGCTCTGTTCCTTTCAAGTTTGTTTTTGGGCAGTATCTTATCAACTATAGGTGAAAGGTAACCATTGGAATATTGGGAACGTTAGGGGTGGTCCCCTCAATGCTATATCAAGTAAAACCTTAGGTAAGACAAATTCATCTTTGCTTGCTCCATGGCCCCTAAAAAGAAAAAGATGAAAAGAAAAGGCACAAGCTGCCTTTTGTTTTATTGTTTTAACTTTGAACTTCTCAAACTGAGGCAGATTTTTTCACCATTATCCTTGATACTACTAAATTATTTGAAGCCACGATGAGAATTGCAAAGGATTGGGAATAGAAAGGCTATAATTTGCCGCACATTCTAATCATGCAATGCAATCCAGATAGGGCCATTCAAAAGTTCAATTCCAAACTACCATGGAGTCCCACCCTGCTACTTAGAATATTATGCGAGATGTCAGTACCATGTCTCGCAAACGCTCAAACCAGAGGGTCTCACACGCACGAGAACAGAGCAGAATCTTGCCCACAATAATAATAACAAAAAGAGATAAATAAACACCTAAGGAGGGCCCTTCGGTTTCTTTCTATACCAACCAAAATCCTGCTATTTTATAGGCATGATTCACGGTGAGGGAAAGACTCCCCTTTCCATACTTTCGTTATGGTTGTTAAGCATTGGCCTTGCAGAGCATATTAACCAGAAATTTTAAACATTTGACTCCTGTAAGTCAGTGATTCTGTGGATGAAACCTTGTAACAATAGTCTATTAAATTATGAAAGCTCTGGCTGAAAGTTTTCATTTACAGTCCGGCTGAGAAGCTAGGAAGAGGGAAAGGAAAAGAGCTCAGAATGGGAGATCCATGTCCTTGCAAGATTGACAAAGACAAACTTTCTGATATTTAGTTTAATCCTTACAATATGAGGAGACATACTGTGTCTATTAGTTTAAAAACTTCTCTCTTGTTTAAAAGATAGATATGTATAAACATCTAACAGGAAAGAAGACAGATAAATGAGACAAATAACAAGTTGACGCTTGATCAGCTGCCATGTATTTCTAGAAGTACTCTTCTTTCTTCGACTGTTATCTTTTCCTGATCTGAGCATGTATCATTTTTCTGAAAATGAATGAATACAAAACATAAGAAACTGTGAAGATTTAAGTTTAGGAATTATATGTTCAGATAAAAGAAACCTTGAAAATACCTATCGATCTTTTGCAGTGGAGAACAGCCTCATAAATTGAGTTCTCAAGATGACATGAATCACCCATTGAACAAGCTGTACTCTGTAGTGGAGATGCTTGTGGTGAACTTTTCCAGCTCTTAACTTTCCATGTTCTCCTGTCAATATCATCAACCCTGGTACTTGTTCTCAAGCACCCTCCCTTATGGCAGGAAGGTCTGAGATGTCCAAAAAGATTTCTCAAGATTTGCCACGTTGATTTTCTCCACCTTCTAAGGAACCTGCACTTAATCCTCACTGTTGGAATTTCAGTTCTTGAAGAAAATGATGAACTGGGCATTGTTTGGATGGAATCTAAGGTATTGCAGGACTCTCTCCTCGAAGGATGAATATAGATGGGTCTGATGAAGCCGTTGGTGAAAAGCTCATCAGCATGAATAAAAGCTGCAGGACTTTGAGCAATAGCATCAAAATTGAAGTTCTGGTCTGTCAGAAATCTATTTGACTCTACCATCTCATCGTCGAATTCTTCTGGAGTACCTCCATAATATACTCCATGGGGCTCACTGAGGCCATCTAAGGAGGGTTTATGGTCAGATAACCAACTATAGGAAAAACTCTCAATGGCTAGAGGTTGTGAGGTTTCCATTAGCAACTAATAATGTGTGTGAATAATGAAGGATTAAAAACTTATATACTCTTACAGGGGCAAAATGACATAATTGGTAGTGTACAGTGACCACAAGACTATGGTGACCACAAGGGCATACATTGTCTATTCTGTCAAATGCAAGCAGGAGACAAATGGGCCAAGATAATCTGGGAACCAGAGCGACAGTAGGTTTTATGTTTAACTTCGTTTTCTTATATAGCCAATCTGTCATCACAAAATGATCTGTTTGATTGCAGACAGTCAGGAAAACCTGTCAGGAATTGCTTCAATTGCTTTCATCTTTTTGCTAGGGAGATGAAATTAGCAATTTTCTTTTCTCTAACACATTGAAAATTCAATATCAAACAGAGATAGGAAAGAGATTCCTTGCAAATTCAGAATAAAAAGATTGAAAGAAGAAAATACCAGTTGCCTATTGCAGCTCAATGTGTCTGGTCACCCTTCTTATTTTAAGTAACTTTTAGAACATGAAATGGAAAGAACAAGCTAATGATGAGTACCATGCCTACGATGACAAAAATCCCAACTTTTAAATGGTGTCACAGAAGATCCTCAAATTTTATGATGGTCTTTGAAATTTCATATTACTATATGTATGAATATATAACAAATTTGGATAAACTCTTTAAAACTACATTCAAGATATTGTTGACAAATTTCAATATACTGTTTAGATAGTATATCAAAAATGCCAATTTAACAAGAATTTCTTGAACATAGCTATACAGCTAATGGTGAATAAAGTCAGCCACAGACGGCATAAAACCATTACTTAATATGTTTTAATATTGATGGTTGATATTTTTACTGTACAATCATGTCCTCTTTGAAAGAAATGGAGCCCATGAAACAAACAAGAAAAACAAAGACACTTCTAGAAATACAATTTAGATCAACAAATAGCTAATACCATTGGCAGACCAAGCAAAGTTGTGCCAGGATTCTAATGCCAAACTAAGTGTGCTTGTGAACATGCATGATATCTTAAATGAGAAAATGAGGAACTAGTTTTCAGATAAAAAACAGGAATAGAAAATGCATTCATTAATAGACCACATTGTGATGCTTATGACAAGTGAAAAGTAGAATTTTCAGAAACTAAAAAAAAAAAGACACAAAAAAAGATCTCAGTATAATTACAAGAGAAAGGAAAAATAAATGCCTTTCAAAATATGGTCATATAAATGTTAAACAGTATGTTTGAGGGAGGTGTGTATTCCTTTTTTTAACCAATATTCTACTATAAAATCTAAAGCGCCAAAATTTTTTGGGAGGTACAAGAGGGAGCCTAATGAAGCATCTCTACCAAAACCCTACACTAGCCCTAACGCTTGAGGGTACCTGGAATGGTAAAATACCAAATATTTAAAAATGAGGAAAGAGAACTATTGGACAGGGGCCTTCTAGCTGGTCGGACTAGAAATGGATGCTGAAACATTATCCGAGACATAAATTGAATAATCAAAATGTAACTAACACAAAAGTCAAAGGCCCCCTCATTTCCTCTCATAACTGAAGCAACTTTCCTGATGCATTTCATGTGTGAATGTATGTACAATTTTAAGCCAACAAATTCCAAACCCTGTCAAGTGATAGGCCACTGCTAAAAAGGGGTAGTGGTCGGAACCTAATTACGTAAAAGGAAGGTTGCAATGTTAAGAAGTCCAAAATCCTAGAATCTCCATCTAGATTATTTGATTTGTTATTCAAACACATATGGAGCACAAATGATGTGCACAAGCAGTAAAACATGCACAGATGGATGTCTAAGCATGGTCCCAATTATGCACCATATCACAAATTGGAGAACATTCTTATGAATTTTACAAATGACCAAGGGTGTTTCAATTATTTGCATTTTTTCCCTTTTCTTGTTTTCAGTTCTAAACTTGGGGAAAGGAAAGAGGGACTACAGAAGCATTCCTCCTGAAAGTATCATTCTATGGTTGATCTTCTGGTGAATAGTAGCTTATGTGAACCTTTTTAATACACTTAGTCAAGCTTGTTAATGTGTCAATAAGGGAATAAAATTCATACGTAGTTGATGACTCCACATCTTCTAATAAATGGTAGTCTATTTAAAGAAAGACAGATATAGTTGTTCAAACTCAGACAAGCAAAGTCACCATAAGACTTGCTCAAGAGTTCAGCTGGTCTACTTCTATATGGCTTTTTAAATGAAGACAGGCAATTGGTTGATTTGAAACACCAACCTACTCAAAGGTGAAGGCCTAAAAACACTTTTCTCGACAAAAGATATTCATGACGGATCAAAAAACAATACAAGAAGGGAGCATTACTTAACAGTATTCAATGATTCCAATGAGACAAAGAATATGAAGATGCAAAAATAAAATAATAAATGGACAAAATATAAGTAAAAGTCATTGCCACTTGAAAAAGAATGTTTTGATTGGTAAAAAAAGAAGCAAATCAAATGCAAAACAAAAAGATTCCTTGGCAGAAGCAATATACTAGGAGCTACTTTCTAGTTATTGAAGTTGAACCACATTGCAAAACAAGATCTTGAGAACAGAAAAAACTAGTAAAATTACAAACAAAAAGATAAGGAAGGGTGGAATATATTTAAAATATATAGATTAAAGTATTAACCCAGAGTTCAAAATTCAGGGGTTTTTCAGCTATATCTTTTGATAATCATCGCCAACGTAATCTAAAATGACTTTGACAAAATAAAAATATAACCTTGCAGAAGGCTGATGACTCTAAGGAATCGTCAACTACAGGTACTCATTTGGAATTATTCAAAAAAAGAAAATAAAATATAATTGAAAAATAAAAACTGGGTCTTACTGTGTTTTCCAGGATAGTGAAGTTGTGAAGCTGAGACAGAGAAAGTGGCCATTGTTGCAGTTGCAGGTGCAACACCCGCCAACTACAACGGTCATTGTGAGCTCTCCCCAGATATTATTCTTATTATTTTTCCCATCTGGGGATTTCTTTCAGTCGTTGTAGTTGAATGGGATCATCCTTCATCGTTGGTAGAGATCAGGATTGGGGATTAATTAAGGATGGATCAGGGATGGGAAGGTTGCCTTTGCCCAATTATTGGATTTTGAGTTTTGCTAAGGTTCGATTTTGCTATATGTTTTTCAGACTACTAAATACTACTTAATTGTTTTTTTTTTTTTTTTACAATTACACTCCCAAAAAAATATATGTGAGAAGATACTCTTTGTTATTTTAGATGTCAAATATTAGTAGCTCGATTTTTAATAAGATATATAATTACAAAGTGAAAAGCCTTAGCACAGTAAAACATTTAAAATCAAAACATGAATAAAAAATGTAAAATATAGTATCCAAGTTCTATATTCAAGCCTAGCATTGAGTTTTGCTAGTGTTGATTATGGTATGGGACTTGGAGGGAATATCTTAGATAAGCTTAAATGATTACATTAATCATGACTTTGAACCATAAACACTTTTCTGTATTTGTATATATTGCTATATAATTAAAAATCATTCCAGCAAAAAGATTCCTGTCTCTTTCATGCTTCACATGAAAGCTTTGTGGAAGCCGAGCAGGACGCTTTCAAGAAGGTCCTGGTCGTTTGCAGGCCAGTTCCAGGGGAAGATGATGAGAGTGAAGATATTGGTGAAGCTGATGATGATGATGACTCATCGAAATCGTTGGGTATAGATGCTGGTGGAGATATTGCTACGGTCATTGTCTTCTAGTTCAATGTACAATGCGCCGATAGCTGAGCTAGCTTGGATATCAACGTCGTCGTACAAGTCACCGAAATCATCATCCAGCGAATCCATTTTTTCTTTCTTTTGCTGGGTGCAAAACTGCTCTAACGTTACAGTCATAGATTAGAGATAATTAGATTACGTTATGCTCATTTTTTGAGGGATTAAGGGAAATGACAAAGGGACACATGGAAATGCAAGTAGCTGAAAAACCCTGTATCAGAATCTAAAACCCTGCAGCAGCCATTACCAGAGTTGGACAGGCTATTGAATTTGGGCTTTGGGTGCAAGGCGAGCGACTCTTATCTAGGGCCATTTTGAGCTTATGTTGATTGAGAAAACGTTGGATTGTCGGCCAATTTATGAACCTGTGTTGGTTAGTGGCTCATTCATGATCTAAATTTGGGCTTCTTGTGGCCCTTTTCAACTTCCTGGGTTTAGGTTTTTACTTTTTTGTTCCCTTCTCAAGATACCTCGTTGAGAGATAAAACCAACAGAATCGACGTTTGGCATCTGGAACGTTGATGACGTGATGACCAGAAACCCCATTTGTGGATTTTAGTTAATGGGTATAAACAGGAAAGATGCGGTGAACTAGGTCATCAAGCTAGGGTACCAGTTGTTTCAATACCTTGAGGGACAAGACTCGCTGCAACAGCTTGAATCCCAAGATTAAACTCTTTGCTCCATTTTGCACTTGAATCCCAAGTTACTTGATGATAAAGAGCACGTACAATACTTCTATGGAGGAATGAAGTTAAAAAAAAAAAAAAAAACAAGAACATGCACTGTGATCAGGGTAAACACAAGATAACCCAGATTGGATCTAAATTCTAAATGAAGGATATTCACTTGCTTTTTGGCTTTGTATCATTTAAACAGATTGGTATGTTTTGGAGAAAAAGAAAAAAACATAGTACTAGTAGTTAACAAAACGGTGAAAGATGACATTCAGAAGCAATGTAACAGAAAATGAAGTCTGACCTGAGGTTGGTCAATTCATCAGACAAACTATTCCATGGCAGCAACAGCAAGAGGAAGATTAGGAAGGGAAATTGAGGAGTATAAAACCATGCCATGAACTTGGCAAAACCCTTTTTCTCTATTTATGGAATAAGAAGACTGAAGTGGATTGTAGTTTTTTTTTTAAAAAAAATTGATCTGTAAATAACATAAAATTACAAAGCTTTACCTATTTTTTCTAAACAAAGCACCATCAAAAACATTAAATTCGCAAAATTTTCCCCTATTTTAACCCACCTGATGTTTACTCAAAGAAAGTGGAAGTATTTTGGCCGTCAAAATTTAGAATCCAGGCAAAACTGAGAGATGTGCTACACCTTTTGGGAGGTCTGCAATTTTCTAAAGCAAAGAAAGCCTGTTCTTTCTAATTGTTCCATCTTCCTGCACATAGAAGTCATAGTAGTAAATCATTTTCGATTGGGATGGAGCCGTGGAACTTGTAGAACTCAGATACAGAGAGAAAGATAATAGATTTGATACAATGTCAATTTGAAACAAACTCTACACATTCCTCAAGTTTGCACTCAAGACAGTAAATGAGCTGATCGTAATCAAGCACCCTAGGCTGCTCACACTTGTTTAAGTTTATCAAGCAACTTGATTTGAGCTTAAAAGTTGAGTTCAAATAAAGTTATTACAATTTTATATAATAAAGCAAAATAAAACACCAAATTTTCATTTAGAATACCATTAAAGAATTTGAAAGTTGAAAAACAAATATACCTAAGATTAAGAGTAAAGAACACAAAAGCATACTGGCCAATAATAAGAAAAGGCCTTTTCAGATCATTTAGTCACCTTGAACAAGCTTACCAACAAGTTCATGGAACTATGTTAAACAAGCTGATTAATAAATTAATTAATTTTATTACTGAGTCATAAATTATTAATGATTCAAGATGCGAAGACACATACCACCATCACAATTATTTGATTGAAAAAAATACTCAAGGGGTTGTACTAGCTCTGACGATATTTCAATAAAATCATCAACCTCAATACCTGCACAATCAGAAAAGTTAGATTTCAATAGTTGGGAAAAGTGTCAATCAAACAAATTATATCAAAGTGCCATTTTTCCTACAAAAGACAATAACTTAACAGCACCAGCAGACTGGTAATAAACTGAGTGTATACCAGGGTGAATTTTGCTTTTAGTAAAGAAGAAAGCGTCCCACAAAGCTCTCTCTTTGTTTGTTTCAAATGCAGCATCATCCACCTAATAAGATTATATCAAAACACCATGAGAAAAGATTCTAGAATTTACAAGTGATGCATCTCTATAATCAATTAAATAATATGGCAATTTTTCATATCTCAATATCCAACAAGAAAATGCCATTCTAAACCAATCAGAAATCTTACCAAGACTGAAAGAACAGCATATTTAATTTTCAGTCAAAGATTTTAGTACAGAATTCACTATCAAACAAAAAGGTAAGAGCTAAATGCTCAAATATCCAGTGTAAGCTACTGGGTACTTCTTTAATACCAAAGGGAGTAATAGTACCTCCATATCAGCATCCACATCCTTTCCATGGACAATTCTAGTTGGACGAGAATATGCTTCTACAACCTTGGGGAAAAGATTGCCTTTCGACAAGGCTTCCATTTGCATTCATTTATTTTTATATGCTATCATATATGATTTGAGGATACTGGAAATTGATGAGAAATGGAAAGCAAAAGAAAAATAGGAGGGGGGGGGGGGGGGGGGGGGTATTCATCTTTTATCTAAACATGCCAAAAAAAAAAAAACCTCCTGAAAAACAAAACATTCAGCAGCTCCCAAGCAAAGAAAGGAAAAAAATACAAAGATACATGAGACTCAAGAAGAAAACATTCATATTGGAAAATATCCATCACTGCAGACATTCATCCTCCAAGATGTCTTAAATACAGCAACAGGGAAGCCCATTTTCTATGTAGAAAGCAAACTTTTTATCAAAAACATATCCACCCATGTCATACACAAATATATAAAGTGAGAATAGCCTGCAGCAAGGATGTCAAGAATATCATTGCCTAAACAATCACAGGCCTTTTGTATCCGCTAACAAATGTCTTCATAATTGAGGCAATCCCTCTTTGTTATTGACATGAACATTTCTTGGGTGTTCTTCAGTCAGTTAATTCACCAAGATGGCAAGATATACTTTCTATTATGGCCCAGGACATAGTGTCAGTCATGTGTTAAGGACCATCAGTAAGGAAATTCCATTTCTGACAAAACTCTCATGAATAGATATAGCCATTGTTGAGAGACATAAGAAATGAATACCTCAGACGAATAGCACCTGAGTGCACCTACTTTACATGCTGTTTTGGCACCCAGACAAGACAAGTTTGCACACTCTGCAAGGACGGAATGAAGTACTTCAGGACTTATCAACCTGCAGCCAGAAACACAGCCTATTTGCATAAAATTTGCCGATGGCACTGATAATGTTCATAACCTCCACATAGCAAGGAATACAACACAATCCTAAGGTGAAACAAATAGTCTGACTCAATATCATCCCTACATAGGAATGTCACATATACCAAGATGTTAGATTTACATATTGGCAACATTAAACCTTAACGTATAATAGGAATGCCACATACCCACACTATTACACTATTCTCAATTGACACCATTGTACCTTAATGTACAATCGGAATGTCAAATTAACACATCAAGTTATGTTTTCACATATGCACCATTGTGCCTTTATTGTATAGTAAGAATGTCATACCAAAAATATTAAATATCTATTTTACACCATTACACTGTAATGTATAATAGGAATGCTACATGCCAAACACCATAAAGTATAATAGGAACGTCACATATCCCAAGATGTTAGATTTTTATATTAGCACCACTATACCTTAATGTATAATAGGAATGCCACGTGCCCACACTATTACACCATTATTAATTGACATCACTGTACCTTATGTACAATTAGAATGTCAAATTAACACATCAAGCTATGTGTTCACATATGCACCATTGTACTTTTATTGTACAATAAGAATGTCATTTCAAATATATTAAATATTTATTTTGTACTATTATACCTTAATGTATAATAGGAATGCCACATGCCAATTGCCATAAAGTATAATAGAAATGTCACATATATCAAGATGTTAGATTTATATATTGGAACCATTATACCTTAATGTATAATAGGAATGCCACATGCCCACACTATTATACCATTATTAATTGGCATCATTAGACCTAAATGTACAATCAAAATGTCAAATTAACACATCAACTTATATGTTCACCTATGCACCATTGTGCCTTTATTGCACAATAAGAATGTCATTTCAAATATATTAAATATCTATTTTGTACCAATGTACCTCAATGCATAATAAGAATGCCACATCCCAATTACCACAAAATATAATAAGAATGTCACATATACCAAGATATTAAATTTACATATTAGCACAATTATATTTTAATGTATAATACGAATGTCACATAGCCACACCATTATATCATTCTCAATGGACACCATTGTACCTTAATGTACAATCGGAATGTCAAATTAACACATCAAGCTCTATGTTTACGTATGTACCATTGTGCCTTTGCCATGTCAAATATATTAAATATCTATTTTGCACCATTATACCTTAATATATAATAGGAATGCCACATGCCCAATACCACAAAATATAATCGGAATGTCACATATACCAAGATGTTAGATTTACATATTGACACCATTATATCTTAATGTATAATAAGAATGCCACATACCCACACCATTATACCATTCTGAATTGACACCATTGTATCTTAATGTAAAATCGAAATGTCAAATTAACACATACAGCTATATGCTTACATATGCACCATTGTACCTTTATTGCACAATAGGAATGCCATGTCAAATATATTATATATCTATTTTGCACCATTATACCTTAATTTTTGAAAGGCCACCATTATACCTTCATGTATAATAAGAATGCCACATGCTAAACACCACAAAATATAATAGGAATGTCACATATATGAAAATGATATATTTACATATTAACACTATTATACCTTAATGTATAATAGAAATGCCATATACCAAACACCACAAAGGATAATAAAAATGTCACATATACCAAAATGTTAGATTTACATATTGACACTATTATACTTTAATGTATAATAGGAATGCCAAATGCCCACACTATTATAGCATTCTCAATTGACACCATTGTACCTTATTGTACAATCGGAATGTCAAATTAATACATTAAATTATATGTTCACACATGCATCGTTGTGCCTTTATTGCACAATAGGAATGCCATGTCAAATATATTAAATATCTATTTTGCACCATTATACCTTAATGTATAATAGGAATGCCGCATGCCAAACATCACAAAGTAAAATAAGAATGTCACATATACTAAGATGTTAAATTTATATATGGGCACCATTATACCTTAATGTATAATAGGAATGCCACATATGCCCGCACCATTATACCATTTTCAATTGACACCATGGTACCTTAATGTACAATAACAATGCTGAACTAACATATCAAGCTATATGTCCGCATATGCACCATTGTATTTTTATTGCATAATAAGAATGTTATGTCGAATATATTAAATATCTAGTTTGCACCATTATACCTTAATGTATAATAAATATGTCACATGCCAAACACCACAACGTATAATAGAGATGTCACATATACTAAGATGTTAGATTTACATATTGACATCATTATACCTTAATGTATAATAGGAATGTCGCATGTCCACACTATTATTCCATTCTCAATTGACACCATTGTACCTTAGTGTACAATCGGAATGTCAAATTAACACATCAAGCCACCATTGTGCCTTTATTGCACACTATAAATGCCAAATATCTCATTTGCACCATTATACATTGATGTATAATAGGGATGCCACATGTACAACACCACAAAATATTATAGGAATGTCACATATACCAAGATGTTAGATTTACATATTGGCACTATTATACCTTAATGTATAATAAGAATGCCACATGCCCACACCATTATCCCACTCTTAATGGACATCATTGTACCTTAATGTATAATCGGAATGTCAAATTAACACATCAAGCTATATGTTCACATGCACCATTTTGCCTTTATTGCACAAAAAGAATGTCATGTCAAATATATTAAATATTTATTTTGGACCATTATACCTTAATGTATAATAGGAATGCCACATGCCTAATATCACAAAATATAATCAAAATGTCACATATACCAAGATGTTGGATTTATATATTAGCACCATTATACCTTAATGTATAATAGAAATGCCACATACCCACACCATTACACCATTCTCAATTGACACCATTATACCTTAATGTATAATCGGAATGTCAAATTAACACATTTAGCTCTATGTTCACATATGCACCATTGTGCCTTAATTGCACAGTAGAAATGCCATGCCAAAACCATTATACCTTAATGTATAATAGGAATGCTACATGCAAAACATCACAAAGTATAATAGGAATGTCACATATACCAAGATATTCGATTTACATATTGACACCATTATACCTTAATATATAATATGAATGCAACATGCCCACACATCAAGCTATTACCAATTGACATCATTGTACCTTAATTTACAATCGGAATGTCAAATTAGCACATCAAGCTATGTGTTCATATGTGCACTATTGTGATTTTATTGCACAATAGGAATGTTATGTCAAATATATTAAATATCTATTTTGCACCATTATACCTTAATGTATAATAGGAATGCCATGTCAAATACCACAAAGTATAATAAAAATGTCACATATACCAAGATAGATTTACTTATTGGTACCATTATACCTTAATATATAATAGGAATGTCACATACCTACACCATTATATCATCTCAATGGATACCATTTTAGCTTAATGTACAATCGGAATGTCAAATCAATACAACAAGCTATATGTTTGCATATGCACCATTGACCCTTTATTGCATAATAGGAATGCCATGTTAAATATATTAAATATCTATTTTGCACCATTATACCTTAATGTATAATAAGAATGTCACATGCCTAATACCACAAAGTATAATCAGAATGTTACATATATCAAGATGTTAAATTTACATATTGGCACCATCATACCTTAATGTATAATAGAGATGCCACATGCCCACCCCATTATACTATTCTCAATGGACACCATTGTACCTTAATGTACAATTGAAATATCAAATTAACTCATCAAGCTATTTGTTCACATATGCACCATTGTGCCCTTATTGCACAATAGGAATGCCATGTCAAATTTATTAAATATCTATTTTGCATCATTATACCTTAATGTATAACAGGAATGCCACATGCCAAACATCACAAAGTATAATAGGAATGTCACATATATCAAAATGTTAAATTTACATATTGGCACCATTATACCTTAATGTATAATAGGAATGCCACATGTCCACACCATTATACCATACTCAATTGACACCATTGTACCTTAATGTACAATCGGAATGTCAAATTAATACATCAAGCTATATATTCATATATAGACTATTGTGCCTTTATTGCACAATAGGAATGTAATGTCAAATATATTAAATATCTATTTTGCATCATTATACCTTGATATATAATAGAAATGCCACAAGCCTAACACCACAAAGTATACGAGGAATGTCACATATGTTAGATTTATATATTGACACCATTATACCTTAATGTAAAATAAGAATGCTACGTACCCGCACCTTTAAAGTTTATTTTATTTCTCCAAACAAGAGAAAGTGATTCTCACATTAAGTGACCACTCAAAGCCATCATTATTTTCGAAAGTTAAAATGCTCTCTCGCCCTTTGAATGAATTCAACAAAATTATAATGCAGTATGATAGCATATTTAATAAGCTATGAGATGAGAAGCTTCTGCAAACTTTGTATTTTTCATCGCTAGTAAGCATGAAAAGCTCTCATGCATGATTGTGCAAAAGAAAACAAAAATGCACAATAACAACATAATAAATAACAGAAAGAAAACATAATTGAAAATGGATGAAAGTCCATGCATCAACAGGCCAAACAACAGAACTTGAAACTCCCAATGACGCATTTGAACACCCCCCCCCCCTCCCCTATATTTAAGCTCGTACATAAAGCACACAAAGAAAAGTGTTCTCAACAAATAATCATTAAATGACAGAGTCAGAAACAAAAAGAATTATTAAAATGTATAAGAAATTCTTTTAACTTAAAGAAAGTTGCTTCGATACACTTACCTAACATTCCATGGTTCTGCGCTAAGAACTCTTTAGTATGTCAAAGAATTCATAGTCCCGACTCCAACCTGATCAGTACAAACAAAACCTTAATGAAACAAACTGGCAATTTAAAAGAATTTAAAAATCAGCAGGGTAAAAATTTTCCACCAAAAAGAAAAACAGAAGAATATAATGGTAAAAACAATTAAAGTAAAGAATGAGGCCATTACTATTACAGTACCTATGTGTTCCAGCTTTTTTTTTTTCCTGCTCGTGAATTGATGGAATTAACAAATATCTCTGAGGAAAATCATATATGGTTCATCAAAACATCTCGGCAGGGAGTGGCATATGATGAAATGAAATATACAAATCCAAAGCAAGCAGAGCAATACCACAGTATATATGAGTTACCGTGCAAAAAACAATCAACAGCTACTACCGGATCAAGTTCCATCAGGCGCCAGGTCGTTGTAAAAAGTAGTAGATTAATCTGCGTTCCCTTTGCGATTCATCAGTAGTATAGAAGCACAAACATTGGCTGACCAAGAATGCTGAAAATGAACCAGAAAATCATATTTTCCCACCATTGAGCTTATGAACTTATTTTGCAGATAATTTGTGATCAAGACCAAGAAAACCTGAAACATGATGCCGATAAAAGCCCATAACTTATACATGTGGCAAGGAACAGCAATGCAGAGCTCATGGAATACAACAGAAACCAAGAAGGCAATAACAATGGCAACTCCCTTGGGTATACCGTTCCTTAAGCATGGAAAATAGATATGGCAAGCCATCCATTTATGAACAGGCATATTCCACATTCTCCAATACTTCTCAACAGTTTTTGCATTCCACCAATCTCTATAGAACTCACGATCCCCAAAACAGAGGAGCTCAGTTATGTGTTGCTGCAGCAACAACCCCTCCACAAGTATACCTCAAAAGAAAAACAACCTTGGAGGTAAGCACAACCTCCTTCAACGACCCAAAAAAATATCACAGCAACCAAAGAAACCAGGACAGTACACACAGACATAGCTGCCACGATCCATACAACCAAGGAGCCCTTCCTTGTACAAAAACGAACCAAACATCAAACAGAACAAAATATCCCCCATGAACCACCAGAAGAATCATCAGACAGCCAAAATAAAGGCAAAAAGCAGCAGTAACATCAACCCAAAAAGATCAATCAAACACCCTATACATACTCCGCATTGGTCCACAAAAAGTCCTGGAGTCATTGACCGCAGAGGCGGTTGTTCGACTGAAGCAGCGGCGGCTCAACAGTGATGATGCGTTGAGAAGGGTAGCGTTCGGCTTGGCGACACGCAGGAGAGAGAATGTGGGAAGCGCGGGGCTTGAGAAAGGAGATGACGGAGAGGAAGGCAAGGATACCCATGGCTAGCTCTGCGTCTTTGAGGCTTGGGTTCGGCAGCCGCAAACGCATATTATGTGGGTATTTAATAAGTTTGACCAAGTAACGGTCAAATAGCGTCAGTTTTACGAAGTTCAAGTCGGTGGTTTTTTTTCCAAAAAAAAAAAAGATTAATGGAAGATTTACTTGCACTAACAATCGCACGCGCCAACGCCAACATTGCACTTTGCCAAAGAAGTAAATGGGATTATTCGCCAAGGAAAAGGCCCAGGGATCTCTTCAATGGCCCACCATAAAATAGAATTGTTACTTCCTTATTTCTCATTTTATGGATGGTATTTATGGTTTTTCATTTCTTTGAAAAAAAATTCTTTATAGAACAATAACAATTTCATTAAAAAAATTCTCTATAAAAGAAAAAAAATAGAAAGGGGGAAATGTTGGGCTACTTTACCTACAAGGAAGCATCATAAGTTAAAAAAAATAAAGATTGTTATTATTAATTCCATTAATTTATGAAAATATTTTTTTCAAACAAGACAGTTAATTCTCTTCAAACCAAGTAATATGAGACTCTCTAATAACGAGAATTAGTCTTCTAATTTTTGTTTTTATTTATAACTTTCAAAATCACATGTAATATTTAAATCCAATTTAGTAAAGCCATGTAAATAATATATGCCACCAAAATTGGTTTTTTTTTTAATTTGAACATTATAACATTTCAAAATAAAATCTTTGTTATATTATCTCTCCACATCTTTAGTGTGACCTAATTAAATTCAACATCCAACATACTGAATAAACTATTGGTAATCTAGTTGCTTAGTATACGCCCCATGTTTTTTTATCTAAAATTAGCATTATGTAATAAAAAATAAAGTTCGATTCCAAAAGATTTTAGAAGATTGAAGTGTGAGAATTAAACTATAAAATATTCTTGATCAATCTAATAGCTTACCTTTGACCATGATGGTATGCTTATCAAGGGATTAGCCAGCCATGAAACCATAAAAATCTTCATGCCCTAGCCAATATATGTATAGCCTCCTTCTAATTATATTAGACTATAATCCATGCATTGCACACAGGTTAAATATAAAACACTTATGCATGCAATTCGTACAGAGCTCATGCCTCAACAATTCACGTAAACAATTATACACTCCTTTCGAAAATGTTATTCAACCTTTATAAACAAAGGACTTTCTGTTAAATATGTTATAAATATTTCTGTTTGAGAGAGAGAATACTTTAAAGGGGGCCAAAAGAACATCTGCGGGTGCTTTTAAGGAGGATCAAAAGGAGTTACAAGAAAATGCATCTGTGGTAATCAAACCTTCCTTTTTCTTAATTTTTCTTGCCTATTTAGTGATTTTAAAACCAGTTCAATCATGTTCAAGTTTTAGCAAACATTAATTTTATAATCTTTCAAAGTTTATTTCTTTTTGCTCATTTGTTATTCGTTAATTTTTTAAGTAGATATATAATTATATAGTACTTAAATGGGACTCTCTGTTTCTTTTTCTTTACTATTTTTTATTGAAATGTTTTGAAAAGAAGTTTTTTTTAGACACCTTTTTTTTTCATATTACAAGTTTATTTTTTATATTAAAAAGTATTATGCATGGATATTATATAAAAAAACCTTCAAATTTTAATATAAAATACATTAAACTCAATTTTTATCTTAATTTCTGTAAAATTTAATAAATAAATATATATAATTATTTGACCTTAACAATTACTAGATATAGTTGGTTTTATGAATCAAGCCATGCAATCCAAAGCAGCTCCTTTGTTTTCTCTTCTCATTTCAGCGCAGGTGACATGGCAGCATCGCATGCAATCTTCATTCCCTTCCTGTTGCTCAAGTACCATAAACCCGATGCCTCTCCATTCGAGGACGATTACAGCATCATCATACTGGTCTTCTTCATTGCTACATTCACATATAAATGTTGCAGCCACGGTGACCGAACTTTCAACTCCGAATTCGTGGTGTCGAATGCCCCAACGTTATAAGCACTGTCAGCCACTTTCACTTTCTCTTGCCTCGATTTCACTTGTGATGAATGATGATCCTTTTCCCGTACCTGGGGTGGTTCTTTGTGATATGGATCGGTTTCTTTGTTATTAATCATAAAAAAGATAAAATATCAATAATTTTTTAAAATAAACTATTAAATAAATTTTAAAAAATTAAAAATTTAAAAGGATATAATCGTTTAAAACCGAATTAATCAATTAAAATTGATTAAAAAAAATCAATTCACTTATATTACTGCACTAAATTAGATTAATAAAATTTTCTAATCGATTTAATCGACTTAATCCATTACTTGCTATCATTGCATGTTGGAATGGGAGTGGATGGGATTTGATATGAAAAAAGACTATGGGTTCTCTAATGGCCCATCTCACTCAACTACCATAAAGTAGAATTCGTTGCCTCCTTATTTCTCATTTTAGGAAAGGCGTTTGTTGTTGGTTTTTTTTTTTTTAATTCTCTCTAAATCAATAACAATTTCATTAAAAGAAAAAAAAAGTAAAAAGGGAAAAATGTTAGGCATTTTTATTAATTTATTTTACTCTTTAACAGAGGAATTTCAGTCTTCTGATTTTGTTTTTATTTATTTTTTTCCAAATTACACATAATATTTAAATGTAATTTAACAGGTATATCATCGTGCTTAAATCCTTTTTGAGCCTATGGTGATTGTGAAGACGTTGGATAGTTGGCCACTTTATGAACCTGTGATGATTAGTGGCTCATTCATGACCTCAATTTGAGGTCCTTGGCCCTCCTCAACTTCCTGGGTTTAAGGTTTTTTTTTTCTTTTATTGAATTTAATCATTTTTCTAGACACCTCATCGAGAGTAGAGATCAAAAAAATTTTAATGTAGTGTTTGATATTTAGAACGTTGATAATATTTTTAGAAATTTAATAAGTGAAAATTTGTTAATTATTTTTTATATAACACATTTCTAATAATGTAATCTTATCATAAATATGTGATTTTTAAGAAATACGGAATAAGAAAATTTAAAAGAGTTTAATAATTGAATTATTGGCCAATTTTAAGCTACAAATGAACTTAAAGATTTACTGATTGAACAGTCTTTTAGATACATGCAGCAATAGAAGTTGCAATTTTCTATGAACAAAAGCATCTTATTTATCAGGTGTTACCCACTAAGTTTCTAGGGCTTGTATTCGTCTTGACTTGTTCAAGAGTTGAGAGCTTATTGTTTATTGTATCAAGGAGTTTACTGTATCTAGGTGGCATGCCTTGTGCCACAATTGCAACTCAGGCGTTCTTTATGCTGGATAGTCTTATGACTTCTACTCACTATAACGTTTATATAAATAAATACTTTTTTTGGAAAAGAAAAAAAAAAAAACAAGTTTGAGTTGTGTAGTTTTGTTCAATGCTCCTAGGCCCTTGCTAGGCAATGCTTTAGCTGTACATGAGATTCCTAATTATGAAAAGTGTTTAAGGATCAGCAGTCGATCGGCTGGTCAGTATGAAAGTCAGCAAACAAGACAAATTGATTATCCACTGAGGAAAAAAAAATCACATTTATGTCTGGAGGAATTTTACAGTTCGAAGACTTGGTCATTTTTGATCTAAAATACTCCCGTTGACAGTTTCTGCGAAGAGTATAACCAAATCAGACACCATGGAGGCAGACAACAAATGGTAGAGATAAGCCAACTTTCAAAAGAAATGGTGTTTTTGCTTCAAGGACTCGTCTTTGCAGACCCCAGCACTCCTTATTTGAAATGTTCATGCATGATAACACGAGAAAAATTGAAGGAAAAGGCAAAACATGATGGGCAGACGCATGAAAAATGTGTATTTTATATTAATAGCTGTGGGGACATCCTTCTTTTATAAAAGCCATCCTCCTCTAACGTGGCTTGGCACTGAAGTAAAACAGAGTGCGTGTAGAGTTATCAGGCTTGTTATGATGGCATTTCAAGCAACAATCTTGGTTTTCTTGATTTCTTTTCTGGTACTAATGCTAGCAACATGCTGTAATGCTGGTGGAATTGCTATCTACTGGGGCCAGTATGATGAGGAAGGCACCCTGGCAGAGACTTGCGCCGCAGGAAAATATGATTTTGTGAACGTTGCTTTCCTGCCTAAGTTCGGCAATGGTCGCAGACCCATGCTAGACCTTGGTGGTCATTGTGATCCATCTGGTAATGGCTGCACTGGTTTAAGCTCTGACATAAAATTATGTCAAGCCAAGGGCATCAAAGTTATGCTTTCCATTGGTGGAGGTGCTGGCTTCTACTCTCTTGCCTCATCCGATGATGCCAGGCAAGTGGCAACATACCTTTGGAATAACTTCTTGGGAGGACGCTCACCGACTCGTCCGCTAGGACCAGCTGTTCTTGATGGAATTGACTTTGACATTGAGCTGGGAACAAAGCAACACTGGGATGATCTTGCGAGGTACCTTAAAGGGTATAGTAAGCAAAGCAGCAAAAAAGTGTACTTAACTGCAGCTCCTCAATGCCCTTTTCCTGATGCATTTCTAGGAAGTGCCCTTAACACAGGTCTTTTTGATTATGTGTGGGTCCAATTCTATAACAACCCTTCTTGCCAGTACTCCTCTAGTGATATTAACAGTTTTGAAGATGCATGGAAGCAATGGTTATCAGATATCCCTGCTTCAAAGATTTTCCTAGGGCTGCCTGCATCTCCTGAAGCTGCTGGAAGTGGCTTCATTCCTGTGGCTGATCTCACTTCCAAAGTTCTTCCTGCCATTAAGGATTCTCCTAAGTATGGCGGCATTATGCTGTGGTCCAAGTTTTATGATGATCAAACTGGTTACAGTTCTTCCATCAAGAGCCATGTCTAAAATTTAAATCAAGATTATCTTAGCAGGGGTTTGTTATTTATTGAATTTATCAATTGGATTTTCCTTGCCGTGTAGGACAATTTTAAAATTCACTAATGTTTCACTTTCCCTGTTCGCACATCAGTCTACTTCTGATGCTTGCCAATCCTCGTATGTGAGGATTCGTTTGCTACTTTTGAAGGTTGTTTAACTTGTTATTGTTTTAAGAGACTTTATCAATAAATTTACCTTTTAAAAAAAAATTATTTGAACTTTCTTATCTAATCGTTATTCATGTTTTAGTCTACATTTGAAATATATACAGATTTGACGTTTTAGCCTCAGTTTGCCCTACAGTTTCGAATTTTATGGTAAGCACTACCATAAATTAATTTAAACAATTAACGGTATATTGAATATCAGTTAGATAATCTCTGCTGATATTCGTGATATGATTTTATCGTTGCTTGACCTGAGATGGTCGGACTTGACAAGTGATTTCAGTCATTCGTGTAGTTATGGCAACCAATAACAAAATCGTTTAAGGTTTAAAAGAGGCTGAGTCAACTCGAACACAATTGTAAAAGGGAAAAAGTATCAAGGGTCCTGGAGTAGGCAAAAGCTGAGCTTTGGCAATTTTGTCACGGGAACAAATCATTCCCCTATCATGCCACGAGCATGGGGGGTTTCTTGCTGGGCATGTACACAGTTTTAAACAAGGGATGGTGGCGAATTACTATCAGCTCTAAGAATTCAAGCGTCAGATATCAGTTTGCAATAAATTTAATCTGCACAATTGTACCTGGATAAGATTAAAATCAAGTTTTATTTTATAAGCCTATGGAAATTTCTGTTTTTAGGTGCTTTTTGGGGTGATAAACAAAACTATTTGGTCATGAAAAAGAAAATTTTGAAATATCATGATAATTCCTTATTGTTCAAGCAGCGACAGGTACAAAAAGCATAAAGTTAAGTTAGTCTATTCTCCACGGTAGGTAAACCGTAGTCGTTGACCGCTAAGCTAATGTCCATTACTAGGTTGGAGATGCTGAAGAGAGGATTAACGGAATTCCCGGAATTAGACATGTAACTATGGGACATGGTGAATGTCATAGGAATTAATGTCCGACAAAAAACGTCCTAGCAAGTTACCATTATACTTATGGGTTGCTTGCCTGTAGTCTACCGTAGTCATTAAAATATTGAGACGAAGTACCACCAAGCTACGCTCTTATCTGCTAGAGCTCAGAATAATTGTCAAAGTACAAGCAGCATCTTCCTGCTATAAATGTGGAGCTCCACCGCTATAGTTCAGCACATAAACAGCTAACTCTGTAATAGATTTGCAAAAGTTTTCCAACCTTCACAATCCTGACAATGGCATTCAAGCTGAAAATATCAATGTCGTTCTTCTGCTTGATTTTTTTTATTTCAGCAATAGGTTCAAATGCTGGTGGAATTTCCATCTACTGGGGTCAGAATGGTAATGAAGGCACCCTAGCAGAGACTTGTGCCACAGGGAAGTATGAATATGTCAATATAGCCTTTCTGGCAACATTTGGTAATGGCCAGACTCCCATGATAAACCTCGCTGGTCATTGTGATCCCTATAGCAATGGCTGCACCGGCTTAAGCTCGGACATTAAATCATGTCAAGCCAAAGGGGTTAAAGTGATTCTGTCTTTGGGTGGAGGTGCTGGTAGCTACTCCCTTGCTTCCTCTGACGACGCTAGGCAAGTAGCAACATATCTTTGGAATAATTTCTTGGGGGGGACGTCTTCGTCTCGACCACTTGGACCAGCTGTTCTTGATGGAATTGACTTTGATATTGAGGGAGGAACAGGCGAACACTGGGACGATCTTGCAAGGTACCTTTCAGGGTATAGCAAGAAAGGCAAGAAAGTATACTTAACCGCAGCTCCCCAGTGCCCATATCCTGATGCTTGGGTTGGGAATGCTCTCAAGACCGGTCTCTTTGATTATGTTTGGGTTCAATTCTATAACAACCCTCCTTGCCAATACACAGCTGGCGATATTGCCAACCTTGAAGATGCATGGAAACAGTGGACCTCAGATATCCCAGCCAACAAGATTTTCCTGGGACTACCTGCATCTCCTGAGGCAGCAGGGAGCGGTTTCATTCCAGTAAATGATCTCACATCGAAGGTTCTCCCAGCTATAAAGAGTTCCTCCAAGTATGGCGGAGTTATGCTGTGGTCCAAGTATTATGATGACCAAAGTGGATACAGCTCTTCCATCAAGAGCCATGTCTAAAATCTATATAATCACTCTCATATGTATATCTATCTCTATTTATAAATATATCTTCTACTTTTTATGAATGTAGTTTCAATCATGCAGCCTCTCTTCAATGTTATATATTCCTGTTCAACAGATTAATCCGCTAGGCTTTTGCTCCAAATTCCTCCTCGAGCCACAGTCTCAACATTTAAGTCCCTTAACTTTCTTCAATAGATGACGAGATTATAAACCTTATGGTCACACTGTGCAATAACTTTCTTCAATAGGTGATGGGATATGTCAATATTTTCAAACGAGAAGGAAACGACAGAAAACTTGAGTGTTTTTGCTTATAGCCATTAATTGCATTCATCTAAATCTTCTAGTCTTCTCCAATCGACGTCTTTAGGAGCACCTTGCCATTCATAAAACATCCTTTCCAATAATTACAAATTTGGTGATGTAATTTTTCCAATGCGTCATGAATCCAACTGATGTTTGCAATTTTGAACTTACTTCTGATACTTCGGAAAATTTTCAAGCTAACTCTTCCATTACAGTTATTATATTAGGCCCTTAATGTGGGTTTTATCACAGCCATTCGCCTAAATTGAGATGGAACTAAAATCAACCATCTCGAACATAAAAATTAAAATTGTTCAAAGGCCATTTTCATGGGCAATTTTGGTCGTTAAATTAGACAACTTATGATGGACTTCCCGAACTTAGACGTCCAAAGACAGCTAAGAGACTACATGGTTGGTTTAAAACCCGCCGCAAACATAAGTTTGTCTTGGTGTAAAATCCCAAATCTAATGCAAGTTAGTCGGAAATGGTTTCAAAACAGGGGACCGAAATCATTGAATAACAGGGCAGGGCATGCTCTCAGATCTCCTATTTTCGCCTAGGATTCAAAGTTTTTGCTTTCAAGCCAGAAGTTTCTTTTTGACAGTCAACAGTGTAGGCAATAGTTTTGTCCATTTCTGTAAGAAACTTCCAAGAGGAATCTTCTGCATGCATTGAAATTCATATGCTACGTTATCTGTCGGCTAGTGTGAAAGCTAGTTTTCTATTTTGAACTCATACGGCCTGAACGATTTTAAGTGGCCAAGCCAAGTTGTTGGGATCTTCGGTTTACATTGCAGAGAGCCATTTTATAGGTCAAAATTACTTTGCACTAAAGCTATAATTACAAGCTGAACTGAAAGTATAGGTTGCCCATGGAAGACATGGAGGGCTAGAGACCAAAACTTTAACTGCTAATGAAAGGCTATAATTTTGATTTGGACAATGTAACCTTCCCTGCCTCTAGCATTTGTCGTCTTTCCAAATGGTGAGTCACATTTGATGGTCCCCATATACGAGCAAATCAAACAAACGAGACAATAGAAGACACCAAAACAGTGGACAATGCTGGAAGATGGTTAATGTCATGTGTGATCAGACATGCTAAGACGTGGAAATTCATTTTATTTTGGAACCAGCCGTCTGCGTTAATCCACAACCATATGCAGTCGATCCGGTGGGGACTTAGTGATTGATCTTCTACAACAACACAGAACACAGCCATAATCGAGGAAGGTTGTTTTTGTCCTATATATAAGATCTGCAAACACCTCAAGCATCAAAGAAAAAGTTATCATTCTTAGAAACTAGTGTAGGATCACCAGATCAAGATGGCATCAAAGCCAGCAAGACCTCTAGCTTTTTTCTGCTCAATGGTTCTTCTCCTCATTGTTACTGTTGATGCTGGTGGAATTGCTATTTACTGGGGTCAGAACGGAAATGAGGGTACCTTGGCGGAGACTTGTGCCACGGGTAACTATGACTTCGTGAACGTAGCTTTTCTTGCAACATTTGGCAATGGTCAGACTCCCATGATCAACCTTGCCGGTCATTGCGATCCCTACAGCAATGGCTGCACTGGTTTGAGTTCTGACATCAAATCCTGCCAAGAAAAAGGAATTAAGGTAATCCTTTCAATTGGAGGAGGAGCAGGGAGCTACTACCTTTCCTCAGCCGAAGATGCTAGGCAGGTCGCTACTTATCTTTGGAACAACTTCTTAGGGGGGAAATCCTCTTCTCGTCCACTAGGTGATGCCGTTCTAGATGGAATTGACTTTGATATTGAAGGAGGAACAAACCAACACTGGGATGACCTTGCAAGGTACCTTTCAGGTTACAGCAAACGTGGTAAGAAAGTGTACTTAACTGCAGCTCCTCAATGCCCTTTCCCTGATGCTTGGGTTGGGGGTGCCCTGAAAACGGGTCTATTTGACTATGTTTGGGTTCAATTCTACAACAACCCACCATGCCAATATTCATCTGGAAATATTGGAAATCTACAAGATGCATGGAAGCAATGGAGTACAGATATTCCTGCAACCAAAATTTTGTTAGGACTTCCTGCAGCCCCTGCTGCAGCTGGAAGCGGCTTCATTCCTGTAGCTGATCTCACCTCGAAAGTGCTGCTGCAATCAAAGGTTCTGCCAAGTATGGAGGTGTAATGCTGTGGTCAAAGTACTATGATGACCAAACCGGTTACAGTTCTGCGATCAAAAACGATGTTTAACTTCTATAATTACTATATTGTATATGAAATCTTGCAACAGTCCCATGAACTTCATGCTATAATTACTATATTTCATTATGAAGTGATTGTTTACAAATCTGGCGCACAATTAAAATTGTAACTTATCAAGTACCAATCATGTCCAGAATAAAAAGAGTTTTAGAATTATTTATGTAACCAATATTCAGACCTTGAAATCTGACAAACCAACAGGGCAGCTGAGTGTGAATTACTTCCCCAAAATTAACCCCAAATAAGCGGCACAAAATGTCAAAATTATTCAGAATAGCGAATATATATCATCAGAGGAAGGATCCACTTACGAATATTAATGATTCTTTCCAGGAGATAAGAAAGAAAGCTACTTTAGAAGTAGTGAAACATAGAACAATCAATATGGAAATTAAACCAATTTCGTAAAAAAAAATTGTAGTAATTCTTTTTAGGCATGATATCTAAATAAGTTTTTGAATAAAAATTATAATATTTTTATTTTTGGTTAAATAGGCTTTTATCTACTTGTCATAGGACTATGCAAAGTCGATTTCGGTTTGATTTTAGTTCAGTTTTCTCCAAAATCGATCAAAAATTTCAATCATATTAACCGACAAAACCGCATCTCCCCAAAATCGATTTCGGTCAATTTTTGAGGTGGTCGGTTTCTATTCAATTTTTGATGTATTTCCATACTGAGTTTATGGTGTGATGCCCAGGCCGCCCCCTTGTTGAAACAAGCTGCCACCAAGCAGCAATTGAAGAAGGAAAAAGAAAGAGAGTTATTAAAGATAATGACTCCCTAAAATATGTCTATATAGCGACTAAGCAAGCTTGATGCAGAATGACATTCGATGCCAAATGCACAACAAACTGCTCATTTATATGCCACCACAGCAAGTTGATTTTCTCAGCAAAATGACTATTCATAAACACTAGATCCATATTTCAGCATGTAGTCTTAATGGTCATCTAATCTTGAGCAGAACTAACATTTTTGGCATCTGCCTTCTTACTAGCCTTTGTCTTGCCTTTACCAGGAGATCTGTCATCTCCAAGAACTTCAGCCGTGAGCCTTCCCATTTTTTTCTGCAGATCAGCAAGCGAATCCTTTGAAACTTTTACTTTGGGACTTTTCTTTTCATTGGCAAGCTTTAGCTCCAGTCTATATAAAGCAAAAGCATCACAGCCATAGATCTCATATTCAAACAAGTGCCACTCATATTGGCCAAAAGGTTTAGTATGAGAGGGAGAGCTAGAGAGGCGAAAAAGAAAAAGAGAAAATAAGGGGGTCGGGCCGTCCAGGGAAAGAGAAAAAATATGAGAGCTGTAAAGTTGGTTTAGGTCTTTAGGGCTACTGTTTTTACGCCTTTACCCTTATGGGGCGGAGGCAGGTGTTTAATGAGGGGCATTTTTGTACCTTCACCTCCTTGAAAACCAAAGCCAATCACCGGTCGGTTATTCAATTGGTTTGGGGAAAATGAGTCCCCCTCAAGGATCGAGCCGATCGGTCGACGAGATCGAGCCGATCAATCGACGAGACCGATCGACATGACCAACGGTTGCTATTGCAACCGATCGCTGCTCACCTCTAACTTGTCATAATATCACATAATATTGATGTGATATGTTCACATATCGTAATGAATAATGATATAACATGCTTATATGACATGATAATATAATTATTTGATATTTTTTACTTTTCATATCAACGTTACTTAAAAATAAAATGACAAGTAACGTTTTGATTAAAACGATTAGCAACGTTTTGATTAAAACGATTAGCAACGTTTTGACTAAAACGATTAGTTCATCCTTAGTCATCATAATATATTTTACTTTAGGCAAAATAAAAAAAATTAAAAAAATTAAAAATTTTAAAATAATTCTAAAAGTTTTAAAGTGTTATTCCTTCTTTTTATTATCAATGAATATTTGCATTAAAATACCAATATCACCCTGTTTAGTATTTGAATTAGTGTTTTATGATTGTAGTCTTACAATCTTAGATAACTCTGTGCAGCGGTCAGTTGCAACCAAGCAACTGTTGCAATCGTCGATTCCTGCAACCGATGGTTATAATCGATGGTTGTTGTTGCAACCGTTTGCAATCGTTGGTTGGAATGATCGGCCTCGTTGGTCATCGGCTTAGTCGTCGAGAGGACTCCTTCCCCTTTAAACTGACCTCCCACCTATTGTTTTTTGGAAAAAAGAGAACGATAATAAGAAGAAAATATGTGAAAATAACAAGAGAATATGTGAGAGAGAGAGAGAGAGAATATGTGAACAAAATATGTAAATGGCTTTATGAAAATAATAAGATAGAGAAAGCTTGGTTAGAGAGATTATGAATATTATTTTTTTAGTTAAAATTCATGCTAGAGAGAAAACATGTCAGAAATTATAAGTATTGTATGTTGTTTTTTACTTGTAAAAAATGATATTAGTGCAAATAAAAATAATTCCAAAAGATTATGATTATTTATTACATGAAGATTAATATTATTAACTATTTAAAAGAAATAAATAGATCCAAAGAATTACATATAAATAAATGAATCTAAAATAACCATTTACAAAAAGTTACATAAAAAAACCCAAGTCAAACAAAAAAATAGAGCTATTTACAAAGGGTTGAACAAAAAAAGACCCAAATCAACCCAAATTAGCCCAAGTCAATCCAAAACAGTTCACCTCAAAAATCGACTTAAGATCAATTGAACCAAAGTCTGGTAAAACCGATCAAAACTGCCCTCTTAAAAGGTTCAGTTCTGGTGATTTTTGAAATAAGTTTTTTTGATCAATTTTAAGTAAAATCGAATTGACAATCGACAAAATCGAACCATACTCGCCCTTAATCTTAGATTTAGTATTTTGCTTATTCCTACTAATTTTGAAGTTAAAGTTGAAATTGAAACCTCACGGGAATGCTTTAATAATGACTAAAAATATGTATTCCTAATTTAATTTCTAAATTATTATAAATTTATAATAAAGAATAACTAACATGTAAAATTAATTCATTATCCATAACATTGAAAGGCTTACATTTGGAAGTAGAATTTAGATAAATTATTAATTATTAGTTGAGTTTGAATTAATCTAACCATTATGACAAAACTTGGAGTCAAATACAAAGCCCCCTTCAGTACTCCTTTGAAGTACACTTTAATCCCATTTTATTTCAAAATGTATTAATGACAGTTTAACTATTCATTACCATTAATCAATAATTATTTATAAACATGAAAAAACATAATTATTTTTGAATAATTAAAAATATGCAAAAATATCATAATAAAAATATTTTTCATTCAACGTTTATTATCTTTAAAAATTAAAAAGATGGCATATAACGATGAAAAAAGAAAAAAATCAAAAAAAGAAATAAACCATTCAAAATTATTTTATTAACAATTCAAAAAATCTCATAACTTTGAAGTGAAAAAACAACAACCTAAAAAAACATAAGCAACAATATTCTAATTTATTCTTGATCAATGGTGGTTACTCAGTGTTCTCCATCAATTTGATGCCATAGGCTTGACTTCACGATGTAAGTTTTGCTTTGATTTATTCAAAATTTACCCAAAAACAACTGAGAAATCATTTGAAACAAAAATATTTTTTTTTTTTCATTCAAATCAAAATATTATAATGCATATTGTCATTGATTCACAAAATAAAGTAACAATAAAATTAGTAGAATAGTTTATCTATATATATATATATAAAATAAACAGTTCAAATTGACTGCAAAAGTCGTCTTGCGGTCTGATTCTTCAATCGAAGGTGGGCCATAAGCATCTAGAATCAGGGTATCGGTCCAATTCCGTTGATGTACGATAACATGTGAATGTTAGGCTGATACTTAGCCCTAATAAACAACAACACTGTTGCTTGCCCCTAACTATTTTCTATCACATTATTGATTTTTTTTTTTCACATCTCTCTCATTTTCTTTGACGACCTTGACTCTTCCAATGAGTGCAGTTGTTTTTCTTTTTGGTTTTTAAAATCATTTGCAATTAACTCCATAAATCTCTATAATAATACTTAACAGGCTGAATGTCGCATTAGCGGAACAATTAATTAACATTATAACTTGATATTAGTAGGCCACAAAAATCTTTTGAAGTACAAGTAGGAGCAATTGTTAAATATACAGCTTTGCCTACTCTTTACGCTAAGGTTTCTTTCCTCCATGAGAAAGCTTTATACTACGTTATAATGTATTCTTTCCTCATTTTCCTCTAATGACACATCACTTTGTCTACATTCTTTCTCAATTTACTTGCACAACATGATTAAAGCTTCCAGCATGAAAGCCGTACAGCCTTGTTCTTTTTTCTAAAGACAATAAATAAAGGTATATATCGCTATAGCTAATTTAACTTTGCTTAGAAGACGGCAATTCATTGATAGCAAAGACAGTAAATGGAAAACAGATCTGAAAAAAAAAATGAAAATCCATAATTAAAAATAGTAACCGGCGAGGATGACATCTGGGCCCCGAGGGTACTAAATTTGAACGAGCCCTGGGGACGCTTGGTGCTCTTCTTTTGAGTGCACGGTTGTCAAGGTTGATATGACGTGGCTCTGACATGGAATCATTAGTTAACGTAACGTCCTCACGTTCTGGCCATAAGCAAAATAGGAAAATTCATTTTTTAGGTAATTTCCAGATTAATAAAAAAAACAGAAGGGTTTGTTTCATTTCCAGATTTAGGCTGATTTTCCACGCTTGTGAGACACAGGCGCTCCTTCAAAATCCAAGACCAACCAGCTGTTATTTTCCCGACAAAGGCTCCATGGAGTCCCAGAAGTTGAGCTGCTCCATTCACTTTACTCTCGTGCCTTATTTGCAAAACACACAAAGCTCTATCTTAAATTAGAATATTCGTAAATTCTAAAGTATATTCCCTTTTTTATTACATGGTAGTGGTTTAAGAAGAAATTGATGATGGAGATCACATTGCCGGCCTGTTAAGGAAACGATTATTATTATTTTTTTCCTTACAAGGTGTGAAATGTATAAGTTTAGAGGACCAGCTTGTTTATGGTTTTCTTTTTTTGGTTCAAATGTATTGCCTTTTATATTCATTTCCTTGATATGTACAAATTCAATTTTCTTTTTATATTTTTGGAAAATATCTACTCATTTATCTTTGTATTATTGCGTTTTATCACAATTGATGCGTGCACATTTGGAACGTCATGCTCACCCCTTAAAGTCATATCTGATAGTCTAATTTATTCGAGTTTGACATATCCTGAGATGCTAATGGAAGCAACTTGCATTGAATATCGGAAAGAAAGAAAGAAGAAGTAAAAGAAATTATTACAGCCAATAAAAAGTTATGCTCATACCAAAACGATTCATTATTTTGCTCTTCTTGATGGGGACACCGTTCTCTTCTTCCTTGACTTTTCACATGAAAGAATCATTCATCCGTACGCATTTATGGTTACCAAAACCAAAAAATAATAACAATAATAATAATATTGTTTAAGTGAAAAATAATTCTGTCATGAGAAATTTCTTATCAATCAGACATTGAATACATGCCAAATTATCGGTAAAATTTATATTACGAATTGCGTTAATAAAAGATAAAATATATCTTAAATTTATAAATAAGATGCTCATTCACTTAATGGATAGACACATTTGTTGAATTAAAACTATGAAATTTATCTAATTTTTTGTTGATATAGTATACTCTTTAGAGATATCAAGATGAAGGTATGTCCAAATAAAGGTAATTTTCTCTTATTTGCATGTGGAAGAGTAATATAATGAAAATATCACATGCTTGAATAAGATAAGATATGCCAATTTTTTGAACTATATATATAAAATATTTACAATAATTATTAAATTAATAAATAATTTTTTTTGAAATAAAAACAGAAGTGGGAGACAACTATATTAGTACTCTGTTTATTTTCATAAAATATTATAATCTTTTTCAGTTTTCACTGTATGCCTTTTCAAACTTTATGTTGAGTGGTTCAAAAGGAGGAAGAAAAGAAATGGAGAAATATTGCCTGTCAATTGGCTAACAGGGCAGTGTTTGTCTCCATAAACCCACATGCGATACGACCTCCAAAAGCTCCTGCACCGTTCCCCAAAATATCTTCACGGTGTTATTAGCAATTAATAACCTGCAACGCGGCCTACTTTACATCCCTGTGCCCTACGGCCTACCCTATCAAAGAGCCCTTCACTGACATATGGCCCACAGATCTTGTCCAGAAAAAAAAACAAAGATTGTGGAGTACTATAATTCTGAAGTTGGTAAAAATATAAATGACTTGGGATTCAATATTTTAACCTTTCCGTTGTCGTGGTATGAAACGACTACCTAACGGCTGATGATGAACCGCGTGGGCTTCGCTGTCAAACTCAATCTAAATCTCTCCCTTTGTGCGCTGTAAATCATAAATAGCCTCGTAAAAGTAGTCACAAACCAGAACACCAAAGAGGGGTAGAACATAGATAAACGTTGAGAGAGAGATAGGAGGGGGGGGGTGAGTTATTCGATCAAAATCAAATCAAATCAGAATCCCGGTTAGGAGGGGTGTGTTCTGTTGAACAAGCCAACCCCGTTTTGAAAAATAAGAAACATCAAAGATCAGGCGGGGTTTTCTTGGTTTGATTCGTATATGGTTTTAAACCATCTCCCCTTTTGAAGAACAACGTTTTGTTTTGGCTCAATGGAGTGTGAGAAGAAATATATTACCGCTGAAGAGCTGAAAGAACACAACAAGCCTGGAGATTTGTGGATCTCTATCCAGGGTAAAGTTTACAATGTTTCAGGTTGGGCTAAGGAGCATCCTGGTGGGGAAATCCCGCTCTTGAATTTGGCTGGCCAAGATGTTACTGATGCGTTTATTGCGTATCACCCGGGAACTGCCTGGAAATATCTTGACAAGTTATTCACGGGGTATTATCTCAAAGATTTCAAGGTCTCGGAGGTATCCAAGGATTATAGAAGGCTTGTCTCGGAGTTTGCCAAAACTGGTATGTTTGAAAAGAAAGGTCATGTGGCCCTTTTCTCGTTAACGTCTGTAGCTCTAATGTTTCTCGTTGTTCTTTATGGTGTTTTGAGATGCGAAAGTGTATGGGCTCATCTGGGTTCAGCCATGTTGTTGGGTTTGCTTTGGATGCAAAGCGCCTATGTTGGTCATGATTCTGGTCATTACCAGGTAATGGCTAGCCGTGGTTACAACAAGCTCGCTCAGATTGTTTCTGGGAATTGTTTAACCGGAATTAGCATTGCCTGGTGGAAATGGACTCACAATGCACACCACATTGCCTGCAACAGCCTGGATTACGACCCTGATCTTCAGCACATTCCAGTCCTTGCAGTATCTTCACGTTTCTTCGATTCAATGACGTCTTACTTTTATGGAAGGAAGTTGAAGTTTGATCCTTTTGCAAGGTTCCTGATCAGTTACCAGCATTGGACATTTTATCCTGTTATGTGTGTGGCAAGGGTCAACTTGTATCTACAAACATTCTTGCTATTGTTTTCAAATCGGAAAGTCCCAGATAGAGCTTTGAATATAATGGGGATCCTTATATTCTGGACTTGGTTCCCTCTCCTGGTTTCATGTCTACCAAATTGGCCAGAGAGGATCATGTTTGTTCTTGCCAGCTTTGCTGTTACATCCATTCAACATGTTCAATTCTGTTTGAACCATTTCGCAGCAAATGTATATGTTGGACCTCCAAATGGCAATGACTGGTTCGAGAAGCAGACAGGTGGAACATTGGATATTTCCTGCTCTTCCTGGATGGATTGGTTCTTTGGTGGTCTGCAGTTCCAGCTAGAGCACCATTTGTTCCCGAGGTTGCCCCGATGCCAATTGAGGAAGGTTTCTCCGATAGTGAGGGATCTCTGCAAGAAGCACAACTTGCCTTACAGGAGTCTGTCTTTCTGGGAGGCCAATCGATGGACTATTAGGACTCTCAGAACTGCAGCCCTGCAGGCCCGGGACCTGACCAACCCTGTTCCTAAGAATTTGTTGTGGGAAGCTGTTAACACTCATGGCTGAGGATCTGTTTCTTTCTTGGCCTGGCGTATTTTTCTCGGGGTATCGAAATTCAATTTCTTTTGTGTCCAGTGTTTAGGATGAAACATAGGTTGCTTCTTAGCACAATCAGAGTTTTATCGTTTATCTGCTCTTCTCTTCTTTCATATACGATTCAGATATTCTTGAATTCTTTGCTGGTCTATTTTTCTGTTAATCTCAATGAGCAAAGGGCGTTTTTAACCTCTCTCCTTTTGCTTTTGGCTTGAGCCTTGGCTGTAGTTCTTTCCATGCCACAAGGTTTCTCATTTTTCCCTATACTTGATTTTTGGATCTTGATCAATCTTCGTTAGTATACCTACGACCAACAAAATACAGTATAATAATAAGCAAGAACAAACACAGTGCGAGGGTTGGGTATCGTGGTACGCGACGCTGAAGCAGTTGTGCAAGGGAAATGGGTTTCAACTTCAAGGGCTATGCGCTAGGAATTATGAAGAAATTGAAGATTGCGCAGCACCAGACCTCTCTCCAGTTGGTTCATTTTCTTGCTCTCTCTCCAATTGGTTCATTTTCCTGATGTAAACCGTGTCCTTTGTTACTGCTCATTATCTTGAATGAAATTATTTTCTTTAAAAAAAAAATGAATTTAGTTTTTCTTTAATGTAATTATAAATTTGTTTCATAAACATAGCAATAGCATTTAAACCTATCCAAACGTGAAAAGCACTCGTAAACTAAGCCCACACTACATCAGTCTCACATAATATTCTTCCTAGTTGTAGTTGCTACAATTATTTTTCTATTTTGCCCCACCTTTTAAAAGTTTTTATATATAGTATTTTATTGAGGTGAAATTAATCAATATTGGACGGACGGCATGTTTCTTATTAGAACAAAAAAAGTAATATTCTCTTTCTTGGGTGAAGAAAATTCTCCTTTTGTTTTTGGTGAATAGAGGTACATAGAAAGAAAATAAACTCTTCCAAAACTCCTTTCCTCTGTGTGTTTCTCTTTTTGCACATAAAAATCGTCAACATCATGTATTCTGTTTTTAGGCATTTTCCACAAAGCTAATCCAGTAATCTGTAAGCATGTAAAAGGGAGAACAAAATGAATTAGACAGATTCCACCCCAGTTGTTTGATACTGGTTTCCTTACCTTTTATTTTTTTCCTCTTTGGCAGTTTGATTGTGCTTACTATTTTGTCGGATTGGAACCATTTAATACAGTTTTCCCATTGTATTTGTATATAGTATTGATAATAATGGCATGACGCTGCAATGCTATTTGTAGTTTTTAACTTGTCACATGCATGGGTATACATGATTATGACATAATTTTTGCTACATAAAAAAAATTCACATTAACAAATAAAAGTGAAAAAAAATTGCTGAAACTAATATCAATTTAATTTTTGATAAAAACTAATTCCAATTTTAAATATGGTTAATAATAAGATAATTGAGATATTACATTATTATAATATAAAAATGCACAAAAAGATATGCAATTTTTTTTTTTTTTGAGCAAGGACGAACAATTTATATTTTGAGCGAAGAAGAACAAATTAATATTTTTTTTCCTTTATTGGAACGGGCCGCATTTGTATATTAAACCTGCTAAATGGTTCATATTCTTAAGTCAAATGGCCTAGAATTTTTAAATTGTTTCTTTAAATTTTCATGTAGGGAATGACAAATGGAGAAAGGGTCCAATAGATAATGGGGGTCAAAATAGGCCCAAAATAAGCCCAAAGCTCAATAAAGGTTCATCAGTTTGACCCGACGAAGGATTCAGATCAAATTCTCACGTCCCATGACATATCCATGAGATTGGCTCGAAATCATCAGATTTTTTTTTTATTTTCGTTTTAATTTTGAGTTTCATTCTGAATTAAGTTTCAAATCAAGAATAACTATCTTGATGTTTTCTTTATATATATTTTACATTGTTCTTGATTTGTTTTTATTATAACTAGCATTGATTGGAAATATCTCCAATGGAAACAAGAAAAATAAAAAGAAAATAATTTATCATTTTATTCAGCATATTGTTCTTAATATGTTATGAAATTATTACAAATATCATACAATTTTGGATTGCTATTTGCATTGCTTTTGGAAAGGTTTTTTTAAGAAATGTGATATTGATATGTGAACTTGTCTATGAGCAATAATTTTTTGAATACGAGTTCTTACAAACAACAATGACTATAAATTTCTAAAAAACAACAAAAAATGAGTAGGAGCGGAACTCTTAAACAAGTTTTATAAAACAAATGAGATTGATGTCAATGCTGCAAATAATAAACTTTTTTTTTTCTTATTCAACCAAAACTTCGAAGATTATCTTGAACTTGCTCAATCATTTCGAACAAAACTTACTAACCAACTCCATTTTACTCAAGTGGCGTGTATAATTATTAGAATCCCCATTTTACTCCTTAGTACAGTATGTAATAACTGGAATGATTCATTTTTACTTCTAAGTGCAGTGTGTAATTACTAGAATGAGTTGTTTTTTGAGTTTTTGGAGAATAATTTGGATAAGTTTCATGGCTTCATATTTCAGTTTTTAAAATATTAGACTATGGACAGGATTTTGAATTCAAAGTGAAAGATGCAAAAAAGGATTTATGGTAAGGTTGATACAACTCAAATATTTGATTTGTTTGATAAAGATTTATTTAATGCAACAGGATAATTATATTTTCTAGCATCAACCGATAAGATTTTGTATTGAAACATCTGACAAGTTGAGAATTATTGTTCTAGGTTAATCCGTCATGTTTTAGTTCTCATCTTATATTTAAATAGGGGAATATTGTGTTTTACTTTGATATTTGAATGCAGCTATGTGAAAAATTTTATATAGTAATTAGAGGTTCATGTAAGAAAAAAAAACCTAATTTGAGAGGAAAATTGAATGATTGCCCTACTTATTTTTCATTCATTCTATTTCAATGGATGTTGTTGAAAGGTTGTTGACACTCACACACTAAGAAAGGGGAAGAGGAAGTCAATGAAAGTTGTTGATAGGTTGTTGACACTCACACAATAAGAAAAGGGGAAAGGAAGTCACTAAGAATGTGATAAGACTCTTTTTCAAATGACTTTTTTTTCTTGTGTTTTTTCTTGCATGACATTTGTATTTATATTACTCAAAAGAGGATTCTAGACTCAAATATTAGATTCAAAAGATTTTTCTAGATTCATGAATAATAAGTTTATAAATATATTAATAACAACTAATATTAATATAGATTCATGAATATTTAGGTTCATAAACACATTAATAAGATCAAATTTCAAGATAAATATCTTGCAATTCTCGGCCTTAAATTTGAACCTTTTAGAATTCCAATAATATACCTTAAGTTCTGAAAGCTATCATTCTTGAAGGAATTTGTAAAAGATTAACAACTTGATGCATAGACTTCACATACTCTAACTCAACTTCCTTCTTAGTAATGCATTATTGAATATAATAATACATTGTGTCGATATGCTTGCTTCGATCAAGAAACACTTGTGGCATATTTGGTTCACTGGAAAGAATAGAATAGGAATATAATAGCCATTCCAAAGGAATATAATAGAGGAAGAATAGTTATTATGTAGATTGGTTCATGAGAATGGAATAAGATAAAAATTGCTATTATTACTTATTCTATTATTTGGCTGGCAGGAATAATTTTAAGAATGGTTAAGAAATAATGAGTAAATGATAAAAATACCCTTTATTAAAATTTAAAGATTTTTTAATTAAAAAATAAAAAAAAACTATGATAAGAAATAAATACTCTTTATTAAAATTAAAGAATTTATTTTGTTAAAAGATAAAAATATTCTGAGCAATAAAATCAAAATAACTTTTACTATAATTAAATAATATTTTCACCAAAATACAAACATATTTTTATTATAATTTAATAATATTTTGTATTAGAAGATAATTAAACTTTTTATTATAATTAAATAATATTTAATATTAAAATATAAAATATATTCTTCATTAAATTTAAATAATACTAAATAATATTCTTTGTTACATTTATTATATTCAAATAATAATATTAAGTAATATGCTTTATAATATTTATTATAGTGAAATAATATTAATATATTAAATAATATTTAAATATTTTCATTTCCTTTTTTTTGAAAATGAAGTAAAAATTTTTGTATCTTTTGTGCTTTAGGGAGAGGAGTGAGGAAGAGAAAAAAAAAAATAGGTTTAGTATTTTTTATAAGGTAATTTTTTAAATTGTAAAAGGGTATATTTATCTAATCAACTTTTTTTTCTTATTCCCAATAATTTGGAATAGCTATTATCAATGAGGGCCTTGGTAATGGCTATTCAGGTTTTTCTTGGAATAGTTATTCTGAAGAATAACCATTATATTGAACAAAATACAACTTTATCTCAAGAATGAGAATATGAGAGAAATGGTTGTTCCATTCCTCCCAACCAAGCATGCCCTTGATTCTTTGCGAAAGCTTGAGTCATCTTATTGTCAATCATGATTTTTGTAGCATCTGTTTGCTTCAAGTGAAGTTACTTTAACAATCTTCTCAACCATATGACAAAGCAAATGTAAGAGATGATTGCACACCACGAAATTGTATTTCTCGAAAGGAATATAAAACCAATTATTATGAAGATTTCTTGTAAATCACTATTATAATAATCCTTCAATTTGAAATAGAGGATGAATAAAAAATCCCATAGTAAATAATAGCTTTAATTTAACATAGTATCCTCTTCATCATGTGTAATTTGTTAGGATTCTTCATGTAACAACTCATAATCCCAACGGCAAATAAGATTTCAAGTCTTGTGCAAGTCAAGTATCTTCAACAAGACTTGAACATAATTGAATCGATCTTCTTGATTTTGGACAATTTTGTTCGAAATTTCATGGTTGTTAATAGATTTACTTAAATTCCCAAAAAAATAATACATGAGTTTCATGCCACTTGTCTCAAATCCTTGAGTCATAATCTTCTTGAAATCTTCAAATATTTTTAAATTTTTTCTTATAAAAATAAGATTATCTACATAAATACAAAAGAATAAGAAATCTTAAAGTATATATTTAAAAAAACCTCTAATTATTTACAGAAATTCAAATAAATCTTTATATGTTTATTGTATTCAATTAAGTTTTTATATTTTTATTTTAAATCAAATAAACGTTTATAACTAATGATTGACTTAGTTATAATGTCATTTGTCATTCTATGTTATTGATATTAACATAATATATTAACATGTCATAACGAATGATGACGCGAAACGATAACTTGATTATATCGTATTTTTCACTATTGATGTATCGCGTTAACACCAAATAGACAAAAAATGATAATAAATATTTTAATTAATAACAATTAATCAACTACTAATTATAAGAGTTTATATGACTTAATATAAAAATATTAAGACTTTATTAAATAAAAAAATTAAATTTTCTTAAATAATTTAAAAAAATTTTAAACATTAAGTTAAAAGTTTTTTATTTTACATAAAAGGATATGAAATTAGGCTAGCCCATAAAGTCTTTAAGGGCCGTAACCAATAATCTGGATTTAATTCGATTATCTTATTTATCCGAAACTCCTCCAATCACAGTTGACTGACTGACTGAAAATGAAACGGACTAATTATTTTGCAAATAAAAATATAAAACTCATTTATCCAAAACTATTCTCTTCGGCTTTTCACAGTTTCTCGCTAGCCACGCAAACCTATCCTGGAAACTTCCTACTTTATTCTGTAGAAGAAAAAATGGCAATTCATACCCTTTCGTTCTTCTAATTCACGTTCTCCTGCTGTAAAATTTCCTCTGGAATCCTACCTCTAGATGGCATTTCTCTTACATTCACCTGAAATTTGCACCGCCTCTGCAAAAATTTTCTCTAACCCTAACCATAGCCCTAAATTCCTCAAGAGCCTCACCATCTCGAAGAATGATGACGAGAAAATTTGGTCGAAGGCTAAGGTTAAATTTGGTCTAAAAGATGTTGGAGCTATGGTTTCAGGTTCGAATAAAAGCTTGAGGTTGCACGGACAATTTTCGGCTCCAGTGAAGCGAGGATCGAAGCCGAGTAAAGAGGAAGAGGAGAAGCAGAATTATTACGTTAACATGGGGTACGCAATTCGGACTTTGAGAGAGGAGTTCCCAGACCTCTTTTACAGGGAGCTCAGTTTCGATATTTACAGGTTCGAATTCAATTCTTTTTTTTTTCCTTCTTATTTTTGTATTCCCATATGTTATTTGATCGCTTTGAAATGGAGGGAAGAGTAGATAATCGTATAGAATAATTCAAATATTTTAAAGTTCACTTGGCTTCAAATATTGAAAATTTTGCATCAATTGAGTGGAATAGTGCCCAAGATATAATCTTTTGTTCCTTAGCAACTAAAATGATTAAGTACTGTTGGTTTTTGAATTCTAATGGTTAGAGGTTAAAAGCAACGCCATAAGTTTGTATATAGCCCATATCCATGCGCTCTAAGCTTATGTTTTTGATGGAGTGGCTTGTTATTGGATTTTCTTTAAGTGTTGCTTTTGGTCTGAATGTTGATTGTTGAGTGTGTATGTGCAAGGGAGAAACTTCGGCTCTTAGCTAGGACCTAGAAGTTAGCCTGCTCTGTGATGCATGTTCATGTGATGCTGATGGTTGGCAAAGTTATGCTGTATATGCATAATATCCTATATTGCCGTGCAGCAGTCTTTGTTAGTGCAAAACAGCTTGCTTGAAGTCATATGCATTTCTATGTGACACTTGTGTAAGGGAAGGAGAGAAAGTTCGCTTATTAGGTTATTTTATTTAGTAGATTATTTGCCTTCAGCTCTTATGGTCTTATCATCTTCATCATCATTAAATTTTATACAAAGCATGTGCTTGGTCGTTTTGCATTCTGTCCATCTTTAATACTTCATATTCTGACAAGTTACTTCTCCTCTGTTTAGGGATGATATTGTATTTAAAGATCCTCTCAATACTTTCATTGGAATTGACAATTACAAGTCAATCTTCTGGGCACTGCGATTCCATGGGAGGATATTTTTCAAGGCTCTCTGGCTTGAGATTGTTGGTGTATGGCAGCCTGTGGAGAATGTCATAATGGTTCGCTGGACTGTCCATGGCATTCCACGAGTCCCATGGGAGAGCCGTGGTCGATTTGATGGCACTTCTGAATACAAACTAGACAAGAATGGTAAAATCTTTGAGCACCGAGTTGACAATATTGCTTTGAATTCGCCCCCAAAATTTCATGTGCTAGCCGTGGAGGATATAATCCGAACCATTGGTTGCCCCTCAACACCAAGGCCAACTTACTTTGAGATTTCATCATCTTCATCTTCACAGAGGACATAGTAACAGCAAGGCTGTTTCCAAATTTTGGTATATAGTGTGTGTCATGGTTGAGTAAGCATTGAGCAATAGCTTGAGATAAGTCTCAATGTGTAAAGCTTGCTTTAGATCACACAGCAAGCACTCGTTACCGCTTGGCTTGTATCTGGTTGGTAGCATCGGGAATTATGACTATATTCTCGTGTTATGACCTCAAACAATATAATGCAACATTGTCCAATATTTGTATAATTTTGTACAGTGCAAGTTTGGTGTAAGTAGTTGTAGCCATAATTGACTATCTTCGTGATCAAGATAGAGTGAAAGCAGCAATAGTAAATACTAAGATCTGAATGTTGTTTAACTGAGTTTCTGAAGGTGAATTATACTCTGGGTCCATTAACTTCTTCTGGAAAAGTTTCAGGTAATCTTCTTTCCCGGCTCTAAAGCAGCCTTTTGAAGGTGAAAAAGTTGAAATGTCATTAGCGTAGTTGTTTCATGATCACAGGTGCATTATCTAGTTGATTTCGATAATTATGTCATTTAAAAAAGAAAAAAAAAACAGAAGAGGAGCAGGCATACACCATGTGATAATTCCACTTAAAGAAATTGCATATAATCTAGGGATCCTTTCTCTTTTCAAATAAACAAAATTACTTCCACCACTACTACTATATGCCAGCTGGAGCTTCACACCGATGCCTGATGCAAAAATCCATAAATATCTGAGACGAAAAGCTATATTCCATAAGAGCCACCCACCTTTCCTCCTAAGTCCCACAACCATCAGTTGTTTATTATGGTAAATTCACAACCATCATTGCACCATGATTAATAGCGTTGGCCATGGGCCTAACTCCCACGTCGAATTTATATAAATTTCAGTCAATAGCTTTTCATTTTTTCGGAAAAAGGGAAAAAATGAATTGCTAATATTCGATAAAAATCTAAAAATCCAACTTCACTTCAATTGACAGCTTTCAGTTGACCAGCTCTCACACCACCCGCGGGGCAAAACCGTCCTCTTAAATCCATTTCTTTCGAAAACGACAACCTCCGTTAGCTATTGTAATATTATTTTAATAAAATAAAATAAACCACCGAATGGAGTGAAGTCTGTCAACTACCACATTAAACGCACGCAGAGGCACAGTCATCAGAGAGAGAGAGGGAGACGCTTTGCAATTAAATACAACAGTAACTCCCCCCTTCAAAAAGAAAAAGAAGTTGTAAAGTCATTTTCCCTTGCTATTAACTCCAAAAATTCTTAAACAAATCTTCGGAATTGCTTCTACTTCACTTTTCTTTCATATTTCTACTTTCTCTCCCAAGTTTGCTTAGCTATCCACCAAAAACCTAACCTCCCCCCACCCCTTAAATCTCTCCATTAGTCTAACTCTTTCATCGTTTAATAACTGCACTGCACTTCACCTTTTTATTTCTTTTTGGGAATTCTTGTGCGTTCTTGAATTTTCTTCTTTTTTTTTTTTTATGGTTTTAAGATTTAGGGGTCTGGAAAATTTTTGTTGTCGAAATTTATAAGAGGAGGTGACCGCAATGGAAGTGGAGTTTCCCAGGCCTGAAAATCCCGCCATGACGTTCGACGAGGTCTCCATGGAGCGTAGCAAGAACTTCGTCAAAGCATTGCAGGTTCATTTCTTGATTACGAGTCTTTATCTTTTGGGACCAGATCTGGTTAATTTTTTAAAATTTGATTAATTTTTTATTTTTGTCCCGTTTTAGTGACTGTTTGACTTCGAAGTCATTGCTAGATTGCTGACGCCTAATGTGCTCGAGAGAAGATGAACTGAAAATGGCTTTTGTTTGGCTAGGAAATTTGTTTGTGTGTGTGTGTGTTTTACCTTTTCTTTTTTGTTCTTTTGGCGTCTTAATAAGCAGAGTTGACGGTTTAGTACTGAAGACCTTAGCATTTATGACTAAGTTAAGAGTTAGATAGGTTACAAAGCGAGAAACTAGAGTTATAGCAATGAATGAATCTATGCTAAGTTAGATATTGCTTCAATTCGCTAGAAAATACAATTTGGTGAGTAGGGTATAGGCTTATGTTTTTCATTGAAGAACAATGATTTCTTCATTTCCATTTCTGAGGTTCCAGCCGTACTATCACTGAAGTAGAAATTGAATTGAATTGATGAGGTAATGAAAGAGCTCTTTCTGAGATTGTTATGTTCTATAATGTAAGAATATTATATTAAAAGAAAATTGGAAAGTGCATGCATCTGATAATCTGAATGTATAGTCAGTTCCAGACCTTTTTATATGTGTGAATATATGCAAAAGTTGAGAGCTCTATTTGGTTTGCTAACTTGACCTCGGTGTTGATTTCAAAGCCTGTTTTTGTGAATTTTTGGGCTTATGTGGTTCAAAAGCTTTCCAGCATCTCATTGTTACACAACTTGAGAATTTATCCCTATGCCTTTCTGCAGGAGCTCAAGAACTTAAGGCCTCAGCTCTACTCAGCTGCAGAATACTGCGAAAAGTCATATCTCCAGAGTGAGCAGAAACAGATGTAAGGCTGTGTATTTCACTGCATAAAATGTTGGTTAGTTCATTCATTGTTTTTTGACAGCCTTTTCATTTTCATGCTAGCAATAGGATGAGTGACTTTACAACATGATTGACTTACACAAGAAGCAAGCAATGGCTTGCCTCTATGATGTTTCTTATATCAAGCTTGCATGCTTATGCGTTGTATTTGTTTGGGTTACTTGCATCCTTTCTCTTCTCATAATGCAACTCCTTTTCTTTGTGGATACATCCATTAGGGTACTGGACAACCTGAAAGATTATGCTGTACGGGCTCTTGTTAATGCTGTTGATCACCTTGGCACTGTGGCTTACAAGTTAACTGATCTTCTTGAGCAGCAAACATTGGAAGTGTCAACCATGGAGCTAAAGGCATCTTGTTTAAATCAGGTAATCTCTTTGCACTCCTCTGGTTCTCTGGTTTACTATGCTAGTACAAGAACAATATCGAATGGATGGGCCTGAACTTATTTAGTTTGTTAATATTAGCAACTTCTTATGTGCCAAACATATACGGATAAAGAAGGTCTCAGGCAGCAGCAGTTGTTGGCATTTATCCCAAGACACCACAAGCACTATATTTTACCAAGTAAGAGTAGTTGATAGAAGCCTTTGTTTTTCTGGAAGCTAGTCAGTGGGTAAAAATTTTAGCATGCTTCTCATTCCCTTTCCTTTTTCCTGTTTGTTGGTTTTTTTCCTTTGTAATTCCTCTAAGCCAGATTCTGTCAATAAGAAGGTACATTTTAGTCCACACATACAGACAGATCCTAGGCAAAACTATTTCCAGGCAAAATCTCGTCTTCAGCCTTCAGGTATAAGGTCTCTAAGTAGGCAGGGAGTCTTTTATTTTTAGTTGTTCACTGCATTGTTTACAATACTTTCTCTTAGGAAGAAGTTGAATATCATGTTACTTACTAAATGTTTTAAGTATAGGTACTCCTGCATCAAAAACTCTTTCATGGCACTTAGCCTCAGAAACCAAGTCTACTTTGAAAGGGACTTCACAACCTTTGGCAAGGTTAGTTTGGCCAAACAGTTCATTGTTTGATGGATAATTGTATTTTCCTTTCAGTGTAGTTCTTCTAATCTTCTACTGAGAGCAAGAAGTAATTGACATTGCTTACATGCAGCAATGAAATCTCAAAACCTTCAGGCAGCAGTTCTGAGGTTTTCCAGTTATTGGGTATGTGTATTAGATCAGCAGCTCATATCATTGTTGTTATATGATAAAAGAGTCAGCTCATGATTAGGCTTTGTATGACAAGACTTGTATTTTGACTGTAATTCTTGCAGAAAATGGAGATAATACGAAGGCAAACTCTTCAGCAGCACCTTTTCCTGCTTCTAATGCATTTGTGCCAACATTGGGTATCACACATAGGGTAATGTTTCAAACTACAAGAATACAGACGGACATGTTTGTCATCCTTTCAATTGATGCTTCTTGGTTAAAACAAGAGTTGATGGATGGCTTTTCTTTTCTGTTCATTTGTAATTTCTGGAAAATGTTTTTTGGAATTTATAACTTTTATTCCGTACTCAAGTCATTTTCTAGGAACCAACTTCTGCTCCAAGTGGCCTTGTTTCATATCTTCAGATCTTGAGTGCCTGTGTGGTTAATATAGGCATCTGCATCAGCATGGATACTTTTGAGTACCTGCTTGTCTTTATATTACTTGCGAATGCAGATTTCTGATTAAGAGATTATATACCCTCTTTTTGGTACAAATCCGTCTCAGGTGGATATTCCTTTAGTTGTTGCATGTTTATGAAAAAGTACTGTTTTTGCAGGAGTTGGAGGGTTCCAAACCTTTGACGGCGTTCAGGTCATTTGACAACCCAAAGCATGAGATTATACGTGCACCTGTTAGAAGCAGAAGTATGCTGTCAGCTTTCTTTGCCAAACAGAAAGCACCGAAGCTAAAGGCTGGATATGTTGCATAAATCTTTACCAAACAAGCCAATGGCGCCATTATGTAAATCTCTCCCTTATGCGGATGGAGTTGCCTGTAATTATCTCCCTTGTTTGTCGTTCCGTAGTTGATTCCTTCATTAGTAGTTTTAACAGTTGCTCAAGATGAAATTTTCTTTTCTCTTTTTTCATCTCAGTTCTCTTATTTGGGTTTTTAATAATGAGCAATATGTATAAAATATCTGATAACGAAGGTGAGTAACATCTTCCACCCTCTCAATAATTACTTCAGCCTTCATCAATGAGCCTATAAATTGATTCATTGCAGGTTATCTTCTAGCTTACTTTTTTCTTGTGATATGCCTGTGTTTGAGTGGAAAAAGATAATTTCAAGTTGATGCTTCTTAATTTACCAAGAATGGCCATAATTTTTCCATTAAAATGAATTGTAATTCATGATGGTGATTGATGATTGTAGTCATAATTTTTTGTTGCAAATCTAAGGTAAGTTACTAATTGGATCTAGTAACAGAAATTATAAGATATATTTATTATTATTATTATTATTTTATAACAATATAATTTTTTTTAATTAGAAGAAGAGAGATTTGAATATTAGATTATCACAATTTCTTTTATTCAAATTTTTGATATTTTCATTAAAACCACGCATCATAATTCAAACTCACTTCATAAGTTAAGATTAAATCAACATAATTGAAAGGAGTTGCCATAAGCTTTAATACAAATTACAACTATTGGAATTCAAACAACATGAAATTTAAAATTTAAATTATGTGATTTAAAAAATTTTAAATTTGAATTATTAATAATGATTAATTTCATTTTTATATAAATCTTAATAAAATATAATAATAATAATAATAATGTGACATAAGAGGAAAAGTTACAGCTGTAAACTTGTCATAAAACATTTCAGGGATAATGATTCATATCTGGAATTTAGAATAATTTTTAAGTCACACTCAAGTTATTATTATTATAATCAAAAGGCCGAACCAACGAACAATAAAATGCCAAATCACAAACTTCTCCCATCGAAATGAAAAAATGCCAAAAACTGTCAATTAAAATCAACCAAAGATTGACACGAAGAAGACATCCGAAAAGATTTTTTTTTTAAATCACTTTTAAGATTCCATTTTACTGAAAAAATGAAAGGTCAATCCAAAATAAATTTAACTAAAAAATGATAAACCCATGTGTCGTTACATTCATTGCATTTAGATGTCCTGATAATAATGACCCCTAAAAAGGCGGTAAAACCCGCATACTGTTATAATGAACAGAATTCGGACTCAACAACGACAACCCGACCCACAATCATTCCTCTGTTGCTGTTTGTTTCTACCACAAAGCTATCGTCTTCATAGTTACAGATCCGATCTCAAAACAGAACACTTTTCCTTAAACCCAAACTCCCACTCCTTCACTCACTCCTACGCGTTTCTCTTTGTTTCTGATTGAACTCTTCTTCTTACATGTAAATTTACATAAACTTGTTCGTTTCTGATCTTTGTTATTTCCAGCAACAATGTCAGCATTCTTGCACCAACGACCCATCCACAACCCGTTCTCAAACGCCTACCCAATCTCCCCACGTCCTTCATCAGCCTTTCAAAGACCCATTTCGATCTTCAGCCCAACCGGCCTAATTATTCTTCTCTCTCTCATGGTAATCCTCGGAGTATTCTTGCCCTGGTCGGGAATGCCCCAATCCATGTTCTCTAACTCAATAAAGGCCTCTTCTCTTTCCAAATGGCGAGACTACACTTTAGCCGAAGCGGCATCGTTCGTTGCCAAAAACGGCACAGTAATCGTCTGCGCCGTGAGCCAACCTTATTTACCTTTTCTCAACAATTGGTTGATTAGTATTACCAGGCAAAAGCACCAAGACAAAGTGCTTGTAATAGCTGAAGATTACGCTACGCTTTATAAGGTTAATGAGAAGTGGCCTGGTCATGCCGTATTGGTCCCGCCTGCACCTGATTCACAAACTGCCCATAAATTTGGCTCTCAGGTACAATTCCTGTATTTCATATATGAGTTTTGTTTGCTTTCAACTTTTTAAAAATGATGTTGATCGGTTGCTTGGTTCAGGGATTCTTCAATTTTACTTCCAGGCGGCCTCGGCATTTGTTGCAAATTTTGGAGCTTGGGTATAATGTTATGTATAATGATGTCGATATGGTGTGGTTGGGTGACCCCTTTCGTTATTTGGAAGGAAATCATGATGTTTACTTCACTGATGACATGGCTGTGGTATGTTGTCTTTATAGTTTTAATCTGTTTTGCTTTAAACCCTGAATCCAGTGTTAGTCCATTTGGTAAGGCAGGTTGCTTTAAACCCTGAATCAGGGTGAGCCATTTGGTAAGGAAGGAGAGGAGTCCTCTCCTTATCGATCTTTGTCGGGAGCCTTTTGGGAATAAAATCCTAAATGTAGAGAGTGAGTCTTTAAGATCTTTGGAAGGGATTAGAAGCAAGCGGTACCTCAGATACCATTGACTGTATTACAGAATAAAAAAAAAAAACAGGCTCACTGTCATCTTTGGAATGGTAGAGCATAGGACTAGGATTGAAAGCACTCAATGTTTGTAAAATGTGTTATGCAAGAATTTTCAAAATATTCATTAAGATTAAGCAATTCTACTAGATTTTAAGAAAGTAATGAACTTTGGCTTATCTTAAGCAATTCTATTGTCACCAAGATTAATCTATGAATGCTGGTTAAATGTAATCTATGCGATGCAAGGCTATGTTATTTCTTTCTTTTCTTTTTGTGGAAATTGTGGAGTAGCAGTAAAAATAAAGTAGAGAATGGAAGATTATATCCTGTAATTTAACCTAATGGTCACCCATGACCCCCTGAATCCAGGCTACCCTAAACTAGCAATATTTTGCTGCCACTGCTGCTTTTCTCGTAAAATTGCTTCATTCTTCTTCTTTTTGGTTGATCAGGTGAAGCCTCCAAACCATTCCCATGATTTGCCACCTCCAGGGAAAAAGGGTCGCACTTACATATGTAGTTGCATGATTTTCCTGCGTCCCACGGATGGAGCAAAATTAGTTATGAAGGAATGGATTGAGGAGCTTCAAGCTCAGCCGTGGTCCAAAGCAAAGAAAGCAAATGATCAGCCTGCTTTTAACTGGGCACTAAACAGAACTGCTGGACAGGTTTGTTTTTCACCTTCATGTCATTACTATTTCTGGGTTGTAGTGCATGCCTAATAGTTCTGATATGTTTATTTCCTTTTTATTCATTTGTTAAGTGGAAATTTTGTGCCATATTTTCATGTTTCCCTATATTGCCTTGACACATACCTTTAAGGCTAGTGGCTAACTCTTCAGGGTTCTCACAATATGCCTTACCAGTTCTTAATATCATATCCAGAAAAGCATTGTTAATTGATGTACCTCTCTGATTCGCACTAGGCATAGTGTTTTTATGTTCAAAAATAAATTCTCAGTCGTGTTATTTAAGTTGCTTCTTTTGGTAACCTGTAACATGGAAATTTGGCTCATCATAATGCTAAGGAAACATCTATGGCTAATTCCGTCTGAGGGTTATTTAGAAATTTCTTTTGCCTCTTTGTCCTACTTTCCAGAGGTCACATAAACAATCAGGCAGCCCCTTTCGTTTCTGATCCAATGCAAATTGTTGTTTCTCATTTTGGGCATGTAAAGACTCTTGGGTGTGAAATCTGTGCTTCTATGACGCTTCTCTCTGATATTCATAAATTGATAGTATGTGATCAAATATTAGATATTTCTAGAAGTGAGACTTCACTTTCTGATTATTATACATTGATGATATTTTCTGCAGGTGGATCTCTGCCTGCTTCCCCAGACAGCATTCCCAACAGGTGGATTATACTTCAAGAACCAGACATGGGTGCAGGAAACCAAGGGAACGCATGTCATAATTCATAATAATTATATCACTGGTTTTGAGAAGAAGATCAAGCGCTTCCGCGATTATGGCCTTTGGTTGGTTGATGATCATTTCCTTGAGTCCCCACTAGGCAGATTATGAAAAAGTTGGAAGACTTTATGACTATTGTCTGCAGAACCAATTACAACCTTAACGACCATTGTAAGTGGTGGAGCATACCAGGTGGATCAGCTTCCTTCCTTATCATCTGCTTCTATGCTCTCATATGAACATGGATCCTTAGCAGCTGACAGTGCAGATGGACATGGATCTTTAGCAGCTAGCAATGCTCATTTCTCAGCAACGTTTACATTTAAATAGGGTACAATCAGAACAAAGTCCAAATATTTATTGACTATTCTAACATTCTTTCTAGACCTGAAGAATCAATCCGCTTTTGTTACAATGTTTTTCCTTGACATGATGCAAATAGTAAGATTTGTTCTTTGTATAAAATCTGTATCTCAGCTAGCAACTCTCAATCATTACAAATAATTCCTTGATAGATTTGACAAATGGTACAATGTTATCTTGGTTAATAACTGGCCAGAGCTCGGAACGAGTGCTACAGGGAAGGGGCACAAAAAATATTTTAACAGAGTAGTGTGCGCTGTCTTTGATTGACTGAATCAAGAAGCTGCTATTGCGTCACACTCACGTTTGTTGACAACGGCATTGAAGCAAATCATTTTCTCTTTATTCTAATCAACACGAGATCTGGTTGTTAAACATAGTTCGAATGCCTTGTTTCCCAAGGAGTTCCGTGGCTTTTCTCATTGTTCTGTCCAAAAACCGAACTGATTGCTGAAAATAGTTACATCTAACACGTGAACTCATATTCTGATTGCTAAAATAGTAAAAATTGAATGTCTCCAAACTTGCAATCTGCGTTTGCCTGGAGTTCGGGAGCCAATTATCCTGACCGTTGGACTACAAAAGCTTAGTTTGTGAAAGTCAAAAAAGTGTCGGTCAGCCATAAATCTGTATCAGAGATACAGTCGGAAGCTATTACCACCTTTTCTTCTTTTATTAATCTATATCTATAAACTATAGATAATTCATCTATTAGTCTATATCTATAAACTAATATTTATCTATATATCTATATCTATAACCTATAATTATAATAATAAACATCAAAGTACGGATGTATATAAAATTTTGTATTGACGGAAAAAGATATATTATTTACTTTTATTTTTAAATTATCATTTTGAATAATGAGTTTTACATGATGTATAGATAATAATTTTAATTTCATTAAATCGCTTTCGTCAGAAAATATTTTATTTGATTTAGAGTTATTTATTCATTATATTATTAGATTGTAGTTATACCAAACATTTGTATCTATATATAATTAATATTTATGAACATTTTAATAATTAGTAGGTTTTGTAAATTAAAATAATGGCTGGTTGTAGGGAAATCCAAATCAATAGTAGTTGTATAAGTTTTCTTATTATTATTCTATTTTACATTACAAAATATTCTTTCTTTTCTTCTTTATTTTTTTTTCTTCATGTTAGTCTTTCAATGTAAAAAGGAACACAGTTTAGCTTCAGCTCTTTTACTTTTTTTTGTTAAATTACAATTCTTATGTTATGTTGGTACCAATTAATAATTCTTAGGCCATATTTTAATTAAAGTCAATAATCAATTTATTTTTGGTGGTTATGAATTTTATTTTATAAACAAAATAATTGAACCATAAACAATTGCTCATCAGTCATTTTTCATAAAAATTCATAGAAAATAAATGCATAGTGGTAAAGAAAAGATAAATATTTAACCGCTCGTTGCCATAAAAATATTTAAATAAATTATTTAAGGCTAAAAAAAAAACCGGCCAATTAAAGACAGGGCACGCTAAAAGAAAGGGAATAATAATTACAATAGATTCTCCACCGAAGTTACAGCTCGCAAGCAAATTCCTACTTGTCTTTACCGATTTCTTCACGTTAACCCTTTCGTTTTCTCCGAATCTATCGCTCTCTTGCTTTGCTCCTCAGTAAAAATCGGAAAAAAAAGAAAGAGAGAAAAAAACCGAAAATCCCTTGCCAATGCTTTATTACGTATGTCACTCTCTATTAATCTTTGACAATTCAGTGACTATCGGAATCCACCTAAATGCCAGCGTAGCCATATCCCTTTGCTCATGAAAACTCACAAGCTTTCTCTCTTTCTGTAATAAATAAACACTCAACACCCACTGCTAGTCTTTTCTTTGCTTTGTTTGTGGGCTGCTTTTTTTTTTTATATATTGTTTTAGTTTGAGCTAATTTTTTTAGTGTAACTTTTGGATGAGAATGTAAATGGGTTCTTTAGAAAGTGGGATTTCATTGAAGAGAGCTGGTAGTAGAAACGAAAGAAACCCGTTTCTGAACCGACCCAGATCAAGATTTTCTCGGTTTTTGCTCTTCAAGAAGCTAGATTATCTCCAATGGATTTGCACAGTTGTTGTTTTCCTTTTCTTTGTGGTGTTCTTTCAGATGTATTTGCCTGGTTCAGTAATGGACAAATCCCAAGATTCCTTTTTGGAAGATAAAGATTTGGTATATGGAGAATTGAGGTACTTAAAAGAGATGGGTGGGTTAGATTTTGGTGAAGATATCAGATTGGAACCCCGTAAGCTTTTAGAGAAATTTCAGAGAGAAAATAAAGTACTTAATTTGGAATCTTCATCTGGTTTCAACCGGAGTCAACACCGTTTCCAATATAGAAAGCCCCAGCTTGCATTGGTTAGTGAAAAAATCCTTTTATTTTGGCTTACTCAATGGATAATTTTTAAGGGTTCAGTTTTTGCTATTGGATTTTTTTTGCACGCTGTTATTTATAGTTTGTTTTTTTTTTCCAAAATTTATACTTGAAGGTGTTTGCTGATCTATTGGTTGATCCACAACAATTGCTAATGGTAACCATTGCAACTGCATTGAGAGAGATTGGTTATGCTATTCAGGTAAATGACATTGAGTTCTGGTCACTTCATTAGTTGTGAGTTTTGTTTTTCAGTTTTTTTGAATTCTGGTTGTTGAGTGAAGAACACTCTACATGTCTTTTCAGTTGATAACTTGGTGCTGGGCATGTTCGGAGTGATGACTATGACTAACAAAATCTTATAATGAAGTTATGCATTCATCTTAGCTTCACGTGTTTTAATTTCTTTCTTGGAAGGTCTACTCCCTTGAAGATGGTCCTGTGCACAATGTTTGGCAAAGCATTGGAGTTCCAGTCAGCGTTCTTCAAGTCAATTCCAATGAGATTGGTGTTGATTGGCTTAAGTATGTGTCTTTGTTTGTAATCTCTAATAAATCAACTTTAGGATTGATATTTTATATGAAAATGTTTAATTGAAGGTCTCCATCTTAGTATGTGCAATTAGTGAACTATTTATATTATCTGTTATTGGTTATGTGCAATAATTCTTATATTAGGAAATTTGATTAAGTGATTGTGGAGTTAGTTTGCTTCCATTCAGGATTAACTATCCTTTTCTTCTTCAAAATGATTGAGTTTTTCCTGTAGAGAGTTTTTTTTTTCTTTTCTTTCTGGGTATGTAATCATGGTATATCGTTTTGCAGCTATGATGGCATACTGGTCAGCTCTCTTGAGGCCAAGGGTGTCTTTTCTAGGTAGGATATGTTATTCTATTCCCTCTGCAAGATAAAGTTCCTTCCCTGATTTTTCCCTTTCCTATTCCATTTTCTTCCCTGTAACCAGTGAAGAAGACAGTTTTATTACATCTACAGACAAACTGCAATTCATTTTATTCAGACGCTTGAATTTTTACAAATGAATTTGTTAGTTGTTGATCAGAAATCATACAATTGAGTTTTAAAAAAGAAACTTTTGGTTTTCGCTGCTGTTCAACTAAAATACTTGATTTTTTAATTTTTAATCTGGCAATACTGGTATCTATAGCTTTGAGAAGTTTGTCCAGATCAAAGATTCTTTGAGTCATGATCATTACTTTGGCACACATGTTGAAGACTTTAATTTGTTTTGCTTTATTTTGTACCATGTATGTTTAATAAATTTTCACTGGAAGAGTTACTTGTCTGAGTCAATTAACATGAATGAGTTTACCTTGTCATAGTTTTATGCAGGAACCTTTCAAATCTATTCCTCTTATATGGACCATCCATGAAAGAACTCTTGCTGTTCGTTCTAGACAATTCACTTCAAGTGGGCAGATTGAGCTTGTGAATAATTGGAAAAAAGTTTTCAGCCGTGCTACTGTTGTTGTCTTCCCAAACTATGCCCTTCCGGTAATATTTATTAGATAATCATTTGGTCATTAGTTCATTGTTAACATATCATTGACTAAAAGGGGTGAACGGGATATAAGTTTTATTTAGCTCTGTTGAGAAGGTCTGACCAATGGGATAAGTGCTTGCGACTAAGTGATAATGCTTTATTTGTTATCCTAGTAATAGGTTAAATTATGAGCCAATTTCTACTTCAACACCTAGTTCCTTTGACTTTAGTTTCCCATAACACTCATGCGTCAAGAGTGGCTTTTAACTTGGGATTTATTTCTAGTGATTTGATTTCTTTCTCTACCTTCTGCAGATGATCTATTCTGCATTTGATACTGGAAACTATTATGTTATTCCTGGTTCTCCTGCTGAAGCATGGAAAGGAGAGAATGCAATGAATTTGTACAAAGATAATCAGCGTATGAAGATGGGTTACGGACCTGATGAAGTTCTCATTGCAATCGTTGGAAGTCAATTTATGTACCGGGGCTTGTGGTTGGAGCATGCAATTGTTTTACAGGCTTTATTACCACTCTTTACTGACTTTTCATCTGATACTAATTCAAATTCCCATCCCAAAATTATTATTTTAAGCGGTGACTCAACAAGCAACTACAGCATGGCTGTTGAGGTACAGTCATAATCACTTTACAGAGTGCTGTGGATAAATTTATATGCGGACATATGTTTCAAGCTTCTCATTAATTTACTTTGCTTCATGTATCTTCCTTTTCCCCAGAGAATCACTCATAACTTAAAATATCCAAGTGGTGTGGTGAAGCATGTTGCTGTTGATGGAGATGTTGACAGTGTTCTGAGCATGACTGACATTGTGATATATGGCTCATTCCTTGAGGAGCCATCATTTCCAGAGATTTTGATAAAAGCCATGTGCCTTGGGAAACCAATCATAGCACCAGATCTCTCCAATATCAGGAAATATGTAAGCTTCCAATGTTGTTTCCTTTTCATACATACTGAGGTTCATTAGGCAAACTACTGACTGTATTGGCAATAACAATTAGGTTGATGACAGGGTAAACAGCTATCTTTTTCCTAAGGAGAATATTAAAGTTTTGACACAGATCATATTGCAAGTGATATCAAAAGGAAAATTGTCACCATTGGCACGGAATATTGCTTCAATTGGAAGTGGAACTGTCAAAAACTTGATGGTTCGGGAAACTGTTGAAGGCTATGCCTTGCTACTGGAAAATGTTCTCAAGCTTCCATCAGAAGTTGCCCCTCCTAAGGCTGTTATGGAACTTCCTTCAAAGTTAAAAGAAGAATGGCAGTGGAATCTATTTGAAGGTTTTCTAAATTCTACATTTGAAGACAGAAGTTCCAAATTTTTGAACAAGTTAGAGGAGCAGTGGAACCATTCTCAAAAAGAGAGGTCTGGTTCATTACTTGACACGAACGATTCATTTTCATATGAGATTTGGGAGGAAGAAAAAAAGATGCAGATTATTAATATTAAAAGGAGAAGAGAGGAACAAGAGGTAAGAGTTGTTGTGGGCAATAGTATGTTATCCAAAAATTTAGTTGAACAATTTCGGTTTAATTGATCAAGTTTCATGCTCTTTCAAATATGTTAGTTGAAAGATAGAACTGATCAACCCCGTGGCACCTGGGAGGATGTATATCGAAGTGCCAAGAGGGCTGACCGCTTGAGGAATGACTTGCATGAAAGGGATGAAAGGGAGCTTGAAAGGACTGGTCAACCATTATGTATCTATGAACCTTACTTTGGTGAAGGAACCTGGCCTTTCTTGCACCATAGTTCTCTTTATCGTGGAATTGGATTGGTGAGTTAGTGAAAGCATCATATTGGGTTTGTATTTTTGTTTTATGCCACTTATGGATTTACTTCAAATGAAATTAAGAAATTAGATGGAAATTTATTTTTAAATAATTGGATATCCATTTCTCCTTTTATCAAACAAATAAAAGTTGTAAAAATAGTGCTTGAGTGTGATCTAATCCTTAATTTTGATGATTCTGCATAAAGCTGTGGCACCTTTATCCTCTAGTCTGATTTAAATATGTTCAATGGGTGTTGCAGTCCACTAAAGGTCGAAGACCAAGGATGGAAGATGTTGATGGACCGTCTCGTCTGCAACTTCTTAACAACCCATACTACCGAGACACTCTTGGTGAATATGGGGCCTTTTTTGCGATTGCTAAACGAATTGACCGCCTACACAGGAATGCCTGGATAGGATTTCAGTCATGGAGAGCAACAGCTAGGAAGGTATGGCAATGGGTGCCCCCCCTCCCCCTCCCCTTGCCTTGTTTCTTCTTGCTTCTTTCTTTTGCTTCAGAAACCTCTTTTAGCTCTACATGTTAAAACCATCTTTTCTTCTTGTGGAGTTAATTGCTGAGAACTTAGCAACACCTAAATTGAAATATATTTTGTTTTCTACTTGTGCCCTTGACTCTTTCATATCTAATTGTGGGGCAATAACAGGCATCCTTGTCTAAGATTGCTGAAACTTCATTGTTGGACGCCACTGAAAAGCGCAAGTATGGTGATGCACTATACTTTTGGGTTCGAATGGACATGGATCCAAGAAACAGCATGCAGGGGGACTTTTGGTCATTTTGTGATGCTATAAATGCTGGAAATTGCAAGTAAGAGCTGTAAAATCTATCACTTATTTCAAAAGCAAAAGCATGAAATTGTACAAAAATGCATAAATATATTTATTGTATTAGCATATTTACTTACCTCATTTATCATTTCGTTGCAGGTTTGCTTTCTCTGAGGCTCTTAATAGGATGTATGGCATAAAGCATGATTTGATTTCTTTGCCACCCATGCCTGAAGATGGGGGCACATGGTCTGTCATGCAGAGTTGGGCCTTGCCAACAAAGTCCTTCCTAGAGTTTGTTATGTTTTCAAGGTGAGAGTTGTTACACTTAATGGCTTCTATGTGAGCAGTTTATAATATGTCAACTGATAACATGTCTCCCTTGCAGGATGTTTGTGGATGCATTAGATGCACAAATGTATGATGAGCACCATCAAAGTGGTCACTGTTATCTGAGTTTCGCAAAGGTAACTTGCTTATGTGGATTGATCTTTAGAGATAAGTTTAAGTTCAGTATTTGCTCCATTTCTTATTATGAAAATTAATATGAAATGACCAGGGAATAACTGTTTATTGAACTCTCTGTAGTCATTCCTAATCCAGTAAAAAGTCAAATGGATAACAGACTATAATTTAAATTGTCCAGACAGTTACTAAATGCTATTCAGAATTTGAGTTATGAATCCCATCGGGATGCTGCATTTTATACAGAAGTAGATCTCACCTCTTCCACAGTCCTTAAAGAGAGTGGATTCCTTGTTCATAAGTCAATCGATTTCTGCAGTATTGAAAGTAGTATTTTTGTGTTCTACAGGACAAGCATTGCTACTCACGGGTGCTGGAGCTACTTATAAATGTCTGGGCATACCACAGTGCAAGGCGGATGGTATATGTGAACCCTGAGACTGGTGTGATGCAAGAATACCACAAGTTAAAGGGTCGGAGAGGGATAATGTGGGTCAAATGGTTTTCATTCAACACCTTAAAGGGCATGGATGAGGATTTGGCGGAGGAGGCAGATTCTGACCACCCAAAAAGACGATGGTTATGGCCATCGACAGGTGAGGTTGTCTGGCAAGGTGTACTCGAGAGAGAGAGAAATCTCCGCAACCGACAGAAAGAGAAAAGGAAGCAAAAAAGTAAGGATAAACAAGAGAGAATGAGGCATAAATACCATCAAAAGGCATTGGGGAAGTATGTGAAACCCCTTCCAGAAGAGATGCAAAATTCAAATTCAACAATAGTAACATCAGAGTAATTTCACGTGTGTTTTTGCATCCTTGGCAGTAGAATCTAATTTGATGATTCTTTAATTTTTGATATATTTTTTTTCACCTTTTCTTTTTCTTGTCTGTCTTATTTTTGTCAGAAAGGATGCATTATTTTGTGTACATGTGAGTCCTTTTGTATGTAGCTAACCGCATCCTTCTGGTCATTGACGTTCATGAATGGCTCAATTGTATACTAGTTTTTCCCCTTAATTTCAAATTCTATTCCAGTACTGAAATTAACTTATCTTTCTACCCATGGTTTTTCACCCTGAGCCGAGGGAATTGGTGGTTAATACTTTGCTGTGGGGATCCAATGCATGTGAGCTTCACTTATTGGTCGGGTGCATAGGGAATTGGTGCATGTAACACGCTAACTTTGAGTCCGATCCTGGCAGAAGCACTCGAGAAAATGGTGAAGATCATACAATTCCTATTTATGGTAATAGCAGCACCGACACCGTAAGTAACAATAAATCAGGGCAGCCATATTCATTGGCCCAAAAATAGTAGCAACAATCAGTGTTTCTCTCTTTCTTGTATGTTGGGGATTCATGGAAATTTAAAATATTGTCATCACGTGAATAATTACTACTAGAATCCAAAAGAGGCGGGGAATAGGGGGAAAATTGATTACACAAGGAATAAATTGCTAAAAATTATAATGAACAGCCATAAGGTAAGAATTCTATTCATACTGATAGGCAATCAAGCATTAATCTACACTTATCAGTATGAAATAATGACTCGTTTACAAACTCGTAGTTAAGGGATACTTTCCTGCTTTCCTGCCAAGCAATGAAATTCTTTTTTCTTTTTCTTTTTAGCTTTTTAATGCCTTTTACCACTTGTAACTCTATCCTCAATGTATCAGAAATCTGTAACTTTAATTTCTACAAGAAGGAAAATGTTAGGTACATTCAAGGATGATCATGCCTACTTAGCAACTACTGTATATAATACTTTTTACACTCATGCCGGGTAGGAGAACAATCGTACCGACAACTCAAGAGAGTCAAAACTTGGGGCAAATAGACCTCATGATGTCAACCGTAAGGGTCATACATTCACTTAAGTGTTTTAGCTGGAAAAGAAATAAAACAACAGCAGAAGTAGGTGTTACATTGGTTGGGCAGATGATCCCTAAGTAAATCGCTGACCTATACTCGCAAGCCACTGCAACCTCATGGGCTTCACTCCTCTTCACCGTGACAAAGAGCTGAGCATATGGGTTATCAGAATAGAATCTAAAGATCACTACTGCTGAAGCATTACACTTCATATCAGAATCTTGGAGCTGCACATCAAAACACATCGCACATCACAAACAATCTCAAAATATGAGAAACAAACAGAAGACAAAAAATTAGTAACATCATTATGTAGCCTACCTCCACCAATGGTTGCTTCAGGAAGCCGTTCAATTGAATATTTGTGCTGAGTGATGTACATGATTGGCACACCAGGAACCTGCCAATAAACAAGTAACTTTTATCCATCTGAGTTAACTTTCAAATGCAGCACCAACTACACTAATTGATCATACCTTACGAATCCTTCGCTTTAAATCTCGATCACATGTAGCAACAATAAAGCATTTGTGCTGTTTTCGACGAAATAGCTCATGTAAGTGAACATGAGAATCATACAAAAAGTTATAAAACAATTTGCAGAATGCATAAACTTCAAAATTGAAAAGAAAATTTGCACAAAAAACAAGAGGAAAGGAAATTAGTTATAAATTTAAACTGAAAACATGCATATCTTGTTTACATGATTCCCAATCCAAACCGTTTATTAACAAAAATAAAGAAAGTGAAGCATGAGAGTAACCTATGCCTGGCCATAACAAATTATAGAGCAGCAACACTACAGCAGAGTCGAGTTATCCCAGACCATTAAGCCAAATAAACAGAAAACAGAGGTCCCAAGATGTTATGGCAGGCCATCCTTAATAGTCAATGTTGTTACTGAATCTTTGCTCAAAATTGGACTATGACTGCACAAGCTACATAGTATAGACAGAGTCTTCAAGGAACTCAATACAAGTCCAAAAATTTCAAATCCTAATAAGTCCATAGCTATAAAGTGCTATACTCCAAATACTGTTTATTCAATGGGAAACAAAAATGAACAACAAACATTAATGCTTGATGGTGGTACCTCTTGATTTGTTGTTACTACCCTTGATGCAAGACCATCATGCATGCCTTAAACAGTCCATTACAGGCCAAAATATCATGTAAGTAATTCAAGAAAACAGACAATTTAAATCCTAAAATTTTTTTTTATAGCAAATGTCCAATGTTCACGGAAGGAATGATGCTAGTATATAATTTCACAACAGATACCAAGTAAGTTCATGCCTGTGTAACTCTCTCAACAATACAGTCATCGGCATAGGTTCCTTTATGAGTGCATGGCAGTCTTTCAAAACGAGGATCCTTAGCAATCCTGCCAGAGAGAGAGAGATGTTAGAACACTTGTTAGCTGTATAAGGAAAAAAAAATATCATTAGTGAATTACACAGGGATAGTCATCCCCATCTAAAAACAATGAAGTATGCAATAACAGAGGTTCAGAAATAGTTCTTCAACTAAGTCATGAATTGGACTACCAATAGATGAAAACAAGGTTCTAGAAATACATTAGGGACAAAATTAAGAAATAAAGAAAGCAATTTTTAGATACCTTGAGGCCAGATAATTAAAACGAAAAAAAAAAAAGACATTGCAAAGAGAACTCATGGGATTGTACCTCAGAGCTACACGGTATTTTTGACCTAGCTTTTCAAGTTCAGCCATCACACAATCCGTGATACAAGGAGTGCCTTTAAATACAAAAAGTAGACAGAATCAGCAAAAAAACAAGAAGCAGGCGTGTGAGTAGAAATAACAGATTACTTAACACTTATCGAAGTGTGCTTGGAGCATGTCATGAACAAATACTCATGATCACATTACATAAGAGTAGAGTTCCTCAATGAATAAAGAAAATCCTCACACTATAACAAATAAAAGCAAGACACACTACATATTCAAAGTAATAATCATAAAGAAAACCAACTTCACCACTCACATTTTGCATATAAGCAGTCCATCATTCCCTTCTCCAAATCCAACTACCAAAGGAAAAACAAAATGTTAAGAATTAACAAAGAACAATGGAGTAACCATGACTCAAAACAAAAACTATCATAACTAAATAGGTATGTGGGTTGAATTACTATTATAATTTTTACTTTGAAAGTGTATTATAATAACCATTTAATTAGATACATAATTTTATAATCGTAGTTAAAATAAATACAAAAAATTCAAGAGGGTAACAAATATGAGCACTGACTTTGTTCTGGATGGAGAAATTGATGAAGTTGGTATCCACCAAAACCCGATAAGGGGGTCCCAAGGAGGTGTTGTACGTGAAGAAAAGCGCTGAAGAAACATTCGGCCTAATTCACAAATCAATCAAAAAAGTGAAAAGGAATCTTAAGTTGTTAAAATTCAAGAGAGAGAGAGAAGAATTAGAATTAGCATACAACAATATATATAAGCTTACACATTTCTGGGGAGTTTTTCCTTGCTCAGGTCTTTCTTGTTAGGATTCAAAACTTGTTCCTTGTAACTGAAATTTGACAGAAAGCAAGAGTTAAACATGATCATTATAAGAGTAACTAAGGTAAAAGCGAGAGTTAGAGAAGCGGGGAGGCTTAAAAAGAACTTGCTTTTTAATAGCTTTTTGAGTGACTATCTTCTTCATGCCAGCAAATTTTGGGGCCTTCTTTGCTTTTCCCATCGCTTCCGATTGAAGCCTGTAAAATCAAAAGCGCCGGAAACCTCAAACCCGAACAGGAAATCCCTGGAGCAGTTCCGGAATTTTCCGTATAATAAAGAGGGGGTCTGACGAAGGGGCGGGCGAGAGAGAGGTTTTTCTGTTAGGTCGGTTTGAGATGGGAAGAAGAAGGCTGAGTGCTCGATCAGGTTCAGGGTTTTGGGTTTTGGGTTTTGAAAGAAAATAAGGAAATACCCGATAAAAGGAGCGGAGCCCCAGGCCCAGGGCTAGATTTAAGTTGGGTGCGCGCAAGTGGATATTGGTGAACCGCCTTGAATTGGGTTAGGCTTGCATGACTGCCTCTAATAGGCCCAAAAGCTTTAGGCCTAAGCTTTTTCTTTTAATCAGATTACTTTGAACTTTTTTATTATATATATATATATATATAGTGGAAAAAATAAAGCTTACTATATCGTTCTAGATCAGAAAATACTCATACTATCTACAAATAAAATTACATTAATACTAAGTGATGGAAAATTCATAATATATAATCTCAAGGAAAGATTCTCATGATGAGTGGTCATCTAATCCGCACATTGATTTGAACTTTGAAGACTTGGGATGTGGAGGAATTTTATCGAAAACTTATACAATATATAATTGAAAATTTGAAGTTTCAAGTATAAACAATTAAAATTTGGTAAATTAATTTACAAATTATTCAATAATATTTTATAATGTAAGTCATTCAATGTAATTAAAATTCTTATTCCCTATAAATTATTCAATACTATTACAAATAAGATAATTATTTTTGATAAAAAGTTATTTAATATAATAATAATTTTTATTTACAAATTGGATAAATTATATTAATATTTATGAATAAAAAATATTTACAATGATAATTTAGAATTATAATTTTTTAATATCAAAGGTTATATCAACATCTTTGTTTTTATATCTGATATAGATATAAATATATTTCACTACTTATCTTCTACATGGTGTAAATTGCTTGTCAATAATGCAAAGAAAAGCATATATTTAAAACATATAGTGCTAGGTAGCATCTTTCATTTAAAATTATAGTAGAGATAAAAGGAGGAGCAAGATTTTTGTTTAGTCCCATAAGATTACATTAAGTTAATAAAATTTATTTAACTTTTGGAACTATAGTTGCCCCCGTTGCATGCCTCCATGTTGTTTCATGAGAAAGTCTTCAGACCGCGTCTTTGATTTTGGAACTGTACCCACTCTGAATATCATTGTACCTATCCCATAGCATGACTCCGCCATACTTTGCAGAAGCCTTGACGAAGGGCAGCAACTGAGTTCTGAGATCATTACTTGGCACGTACCCACTGCTAGCTGCCGCATGAGAAGCTGGAAGCCCGACGAAGAACTTGTCAGCTTTGATAGAAGAGGTCCATTTGTTCCATGAATCCTTGAAAGCTCCAGGATTGCTGGAGCTGAATTGGCATGGAGGGTTGTTGTAAAATTGGACCCAGACATAGTCAAATAGCCCTGTCTGAAGTGCACCATTGAGCCATTGGTCGGGGAAAGGACATTGCGGGGCGGCGGTTAAGTACACTTTCTTTCCAACTTGGCTGAGCTCGGTTAATCTCCTGGCCAGTGCAGCATAGTGAGGTTCCCCTCTCTCAATGTCAAAATCTATGCCATCCAGAACGGCACTCCCGAGAGGTCGAGAGTTTGAATTCCCACCTAGAAAATTGTTCCACAGATACACAGCAACACTCCTGGCATCATCAGCTGATGATAAGGAGTAGTCACCGGCATCACCCCCAATCGAGAGCATGACCTTAATGCCTCGGTTTTGACAATTTTGGATGCCTTTGCTCAACCTTTGGCAACCATTCGACGCTGGATCACAGTGACCAGCTAAGATGATTTAAGGCTTACGGCCATTGCCAAAGGTTGAGAGAAATCCTATGTTTACTATTTCATATTTTCCTGAATTACATGTGTCAGTGAGTGTGCCCTCTTTCTCGTTTTGGCCCCAGTAAACTAACAGACGCCCGGCTTCTGATTTGAAAGAGGAAGCGAGCAGAATATTGAAAAGGAAGAGAATAGCATGTTTTGAACAAATTTGGTATCCATGGTTGAACTAAAGTTACTTCTATTAAGCTTGATAGACGGGTTCCCCTTGGATCCCCCATTTATAGACAGGGGGGGTCCAAATGAGAGATATTTCTGCATTCCTAGTCAACCTTACCCGCGGGATTCCCTTGTGGTACCGGAACCCATCCATCGCTGGCAGGGCCCCAGGAGAAAAGAAAAAGTTGATTGAACCAGAAGGACAACCAGAAGACGTAGCAACGTTATACCTGGTTGATTCTTCCTCTTTGTTTTTCTTTTCTTTTTTCTTTGTTTGGATAATTTATGATTGATTGATGCTAATAGCTTAAAATTTTCAAAATTTTGTTACAGAAATATGAGATATCCCCTGAAAACTCACACCCTAAATTTATGTTCACATTTACGAAATTGTTTAATTTATATATGTTGGTATATATAGTTGAGAAATCTACTTCAAGCGTATATATATTAGTAGCATACAGTTTCATCCTTGTAATTACATTTTTTTTCTCTTTGTCTCTCTCTTTTTTCTTAGTACATCTCTCTCTTTATTTCCAAGCAACCCATTCATTAATACGTGCACAATTGATAGTACCATACTATGTTTCAATAGTCAAAAATTGCCAGAGAGAAGGCAATGCGCATGCACTTCCAAAGTACGGTAAATTTATTGGGCTGGGACCCAAGAACATGACATTGTCGACTGAGTTAGGTTCGACGGCATCGTTCCGTAGATGGGCATGCTATGGTGTACACGCACCATCTCAAACATAAGTTAAGAGGAACATATACCCTATTAGTAATCCATCTGAGTTGACCGTTACCAGCCGAATCACCCACTTTGGCATGTGGCATCGTTTTACGTTGATAAAGAAACTGGTGTGGCAGGCATTTCAAACAGTACTTAATTAGTATTACACCTGTATCTGATCCACTGTTTTCTTCTTAAGCATTTCTACTTTAGCCTTAACGCAATGTATGTAACTAAAACTTGAAAAGGATATATGCATTGAAGGTCGGACTAGCTAGAAGAAAACCTTTGCACCCTCTCTAAAGCATTGACTAGATTGGTGGTTAATGTATTAATTTCCAGAGGCTCCTCCAAGGCAATGACTTTCTTTTCCCCGTCTTACGTTCTGCTTTTATGCCTTTCTTGTCTCAGTCTTGACGTTCTGCTAATAGTCCATGTATAACGCGCTATTCAGGGGGTGAAGCGAAGAATACTGGTTTCAAGGTACTGAGAAAGAATTTCGCTAATGGTGGCAACTGAGAAAGAACCATAACAATGTCCTTAGTAGTCACAGTATTGCTTTCACATGTAGGATAGAACTTTGTACTAAAAAACAGAGGAAAGAAAATCGTCAAGAACGTCATTGTGGATCATGGGCGGACCCAGCCTTGTAGGAGTGGTGTCAGATGACATCACACCACTCAATTCCTAAAAATCTATGTAAGTATATTACTTAATTAAAGTTTTAATTAGAGTTTTATATCATTAATGATAATAATGAATTCACTATTTTTTTTAATTTTGTTAGGAAGAGATTAATAAAAAATAATTTATATATTAATATTTAAATAGTAAAAGATAAAAAAAAATTCTTTTTATAATTTTAAATTTTAATAAAAATAAAATAAAACTTAAATTACTCTCTCTTTCCTTTTAAAAAATTCAAGTCTTATTTTTGAGATCTGTAATAAGGCTTCTTCTTCTCAACTCTTAGTTACGTTTTTCACTCTCTCAAAACAACTAATTTAGTGATTTTCAACTCGAATTAAATTTTTAAATATTTCATATTAAACTTTTTTGATTAATTTAATAATTTGGGAATCAAACAAAATCTAGTTAATAGAAAATAGTATTACATGTCAAATAATATCTTAAAATTATGAATCTTTTTTATTTATTTTGTAGATATATTATTTGGTTATTTGACTTTTATATTTAACTTTATATGATTTGTGGATGTTTATACTTAGTTTTGATTAATAAATAGAAATTTGTCAAATTATTAGTAGTTGATACCACTTATAAAAATTTATGTATCCACCCCTGTTGTGGATGGATGGCCAAAAAAGGGGAAGAAATCTTGTAATAAATGTTAATTAAGCTCTCTCCATAAGTAACAAATTTTTGGTCAGTAATTGTACCTAGTGGTTGAACCCAATTCGGCCCTTCCAATTTAATAACAACTAAAAATATCAATTGCAATCAAATTATTGATCTTGAAAATTCGTTTAAGCCACACAAAAAAGAAAAGAAAACCTTCTACGTAAATCTCTAAAATAAAAATAATGATGAAAAATTGATAATGATATTAAGAAAAAAACTTTAATTTAATAATTTTACCACAAAAAAAGAGCAAATTTATGTATCCTAATTGTATAGTTAAAGAAGCTGGCGTGGCATTTCAAACAATACTTAATTAGTATTAGACTTGAAATTTTGTTTAGTTGATATTTTTATATTTTATTTTTAATTAATAATTTTTTTTTTTCAAAATATAAAAGCAAATTATAAATATCATAAATGTCAACCAAACAAAGCATAGCTGGTTATACTTGTTACATCGAAATTCTATCAAGCAATCGAAGAACAAAACCTTAATATGAATTGATTGTTCTTTTATTATTGCTTATAACATCTCTGTCTTGTAGCCATGAAATAATAGTTCTATAATGCAAATATTTGACTATAACTTCTCTATTTAATTTCATATGATAGTGAAAAGAAAAAAGTGATTGCCTTTAAGCCTCAGTTGCACATGCACTAGTGGCTCAAGGTCATTATTCGTATAATAGGGAGGCAGGGGAATAATCCTCTATAACCTCAAAGACTGCCCTTAATAGCTGAGCTGTAACTCTGATCATATTGTCTAGACCAGAGCATGACACCACCATACTTGGGAGAAGCCTTGATAGATGGTAAAACTTGAGAGGTAAGCACATCAGGCGGGATGTACCCACTTCCGGCCGCCTCGGGAGCTGCAGGCAGTCCCAAAAACACTTGGCCAGCTTGAATTGTTGTCCACTGATTATTCCATGCATTGATAAGGTTGTTTGCATCGCCAGAATATTGACAGGGAGGGTTGTTATAGAATTGAACCCAAACGAAATCGAAAAGGCCAGTGCGTATTGCGCCATCTAGCCACGCATCTGGGAATGGACACTGGGGAGCTGCACTCAAGTATATTTTCTTCTGTGACTGTTGGCCAAATCCTGATAGAGCCTTAGCAAGCTCGTCCCAGTATTGGGTTGTTCCTCCTTCAATGTCGAAATCTATGCCATCTAAGACAGCGTTACCCAGTGGACGGGAGCTTGATTGACCCCCGAGAAAATTGTTCCACAAGTAATCTGCAACCTGCCTGTATAGGATATTAAGAAGTAACAAACATTATATTTTTTTCATTTCAGGAGATGTAATACTAGTAAGGACACAAGCGAATAAAATGCGATACTTACCTGGCATCCTCTGGTGAAGAAAGGACGTAGCTTCCTCCGCCTCCTCCAAGGGAAAGCAACACCTTAATTCCCTGGTTTTGACAGGCCTCAATGTCACTGCTCAAACCAGTGCAAGTGTTAGCGGCTGGGTCACAATGGCCAGCAAGGTTAAGCATTGGGGTCTGATTATTTCCAAAAGTGACTAGGAAAGCAATGTTGACAATCCCATAATTGCCCGTGGCGCAAGCATCTGCCAAGCTGCCCTCATTTCCATTCTGGCCCCAGTAAATAGAAATCTGGGCAGCGTTGGAGTTATTGATCAGAGCAGCGAGGAGAAGGCAGAAAAGAGGTAGAGAGGTTAGAAATTGCGTAGCCATTGTGCCTTGGAACAATAACTTGCTGGGCTTAACAAGGAAAGGAAGACGGGTCGTTTTATAGGCAATCGGGAACGATTTTTCTTGTCCCTGTCCTCACGTTCTGCTATTAGTCCAATGTATAACGCGTCTTCTTCGGGGGTGAAATGAATTTCGTCAATGGTGGCAACCGAGAAAGAACCATAACAATTTCCTTCAGTCACGTAATTGCTTTCACATATAGGATAGAACTTTGTACTAAATAAAGAGGAAAGTAAAGTGTACATCCCTGTATTGATGGTCTAAAGAAAAAAAAATTGGCAAATATCAATTAAGCCTTTCCCCCAAGTAACAAATTTTTAGTCAACAACTGTAGTAGGCGAACCCAATTGCCCCCTCCAATTTAATAACAACTAAAATACCAATCACAATCAAATTATAAAGAAATTCGTTTAAGTGACACAAAAAAGAAAACTTTCTTAAATCTCCAAAACGAGTATACCACCAAAAAAAGAAAATAAATTATGTATCCTAGAGGACCTGCACTCCTAATGGTAAAAAGCTTCCATTCTTACATTTTCCTACCTTCCTTTGGAAAAACCCTCATATTCGTTGTTGACATTTCCTCTCTTTCTTCTAATGGTTCTTAATTTACCTCTAATCTATGACTTGTGTACGAACATTACCCCGTCGTTAAGGCATTAACATCTTTAATTTGATTACCTTTAAAACTCACATTTTCCTTTCTCTGTCAGCTAATGCTAGCATCTACAAGACGCAAATTTATTTACTTACATTTAAAGCAACAAGAAAAATCATTTCCAAATTGGAAGAATGAAGGAAACACGTCATTTGCACTTGGCAAAAGGCAAATAAATTATTATACTAATATAATAAAATCACTGGGCAGGGAAATATCAACGAGGCATTAGATTTTTGTTTTAAAAAATTCAAGCAGAATTATCTAGATAGAGAGAGAGAGAGAGAGAGACAACTGAAAATAAAAATCCTGAATTTTAAGCCTGTTGATTGTTCTGGCCAATTGGATTTCGACAGCTGTCAATCTCTCTTAGACGGCGTAAACACTTGCGCAGAAGATAAGTCTTTGTCCACCTAAGCCTCGTGCACGACGTCCACGTGGCACGAAACTCCGAGACAGTTCGCTGGAAGGGAAACACGCGAAAGTTCTGGAACTGTGAAGAAGATTTCTAAGTTGTAATAATCTGGGTGTTGGCATTGCCAGCTATTATAAAATGCGAAAACTCTGACACATATTTCAATCTCAGATTAAGGAGAATTTGGTACAAACAAAATCTGATCTCATAAGACAGAACACAAGGACTTAGTACAAACTTCTTTCGTATGGGTTGGTGGATAGATTCGCGCCGATAACTGAGTTTTTTGGAGTTGCGGGAACCGTTTGGGTTGATTCTTCCTTTGGCCTTTCGTCTTTGTTTACTCGATAAATAAACTGTAAGTAATCTTTTCTAGTCCTTTCCCTTTAGTTTCTCTGTCTTCGTTTTATGCCTTGCCTAATAGAAATGCTCTGTTTAGAAGTCAGTATCAATTGCTTTTGCATTTCTAGTCTAATTAGTTTCCACTTGTTTGCTTTTCCCGAGAAATTGTTTTTTAACGAAGTTGGGATTCTTGGTTTCCCTGGATTTATGTTTCTTTACCTTTAGGCTGAAGTATATAACATTCTGCAGAGGTTTCCTGCTTATTGTAGCTTTGAAATGTTAAATGATAGTTTTGGTATGATGTAAGTTTTATTCAAATGATACGTCTTTGTCCATGTGGTTGTTTCTTTGGTGGCTATTCATGTACTCTTATGTGAAGTTTGGGACAATGTCTTTTATCCTGGTTAATTATTATGGTGCAAGTAACAGACCAATGACCACTGATTGCTTTTCGTCATCAGGGTTATTCAGTGATTTTGCTTTTGTAAAGCCCTGGCGGTCCTCCTGTAAGCAACCTGTCACCAGGTTTTGAAGAAGTACCGGGCGTCAGTTGCTTCAATAAAAGTCTGTTGAAAATGATGCCTGTCTACAGATACATGGACTCAAATCCTCACCGGAGAGACCAAGTGCCTTTCCCTCAACATTTTTTCCCTGGTTTTGAGGCTGTTCCGCCTCACTTGAAGGTGGACCCATCTAACTCTCCCATGATGTTTGAATCTTGGCCTTGCAGCAGCAATTATGGGTACTCTGTTCCCTCCTATAGTTGCTACAATCATGGCAACTTCCCTGCTTGCTATAGCTTCAGACCTCCGTGCCCTCATTTTGCACCACCACCAGCATTTCACCATTATCCAAATTATCCTACATTTCCTGTAGCTTACCCTGTTTATTATTTCCCTCCTCCGCACCATTCGAATGAACAGCCCAGGTATGAATATGACAAGGATGCACACGCAAAGCACCATTGCTGTGGGTGTCCTAATCATCCTTGCAACCAGAAAAATGAAAGAAGCTTAAAGATTGAAGAGCAGGAGCCTGATGCTGAGAAAAAGGAAGGTGATTCGGTGGTTTCAATTCAACCGAGAAGTTATCCATATCCAGTAGTGTGGATTCCACCTGAATATGTGAAAAATAAGGAATATGGGAAGCGAATTGATCAGCCAGAGGTGAGTGACTGGGATAAGGCTCCTCATTTTACGAAGTCTTTCAAAAGTTTGAAGCCTACAGAACAGGAGCCAAGAGTTTGGAATGGCTGGTTTCCACTTGACATGAATGGTTTGAAATCTTTGATGCAGGGTGAAGGGGAGAGAAAAACACAAAACCAACAGAATGAAGACAAAATGAGGCAATTTCTGTTCCCAATCTTTGGGGTGCCTTCTGATACAAAACAAGAAGAGGATGAAAATCAAGATAAAAAGGAAGTGGAAAACTGCTTCAGATCATTCTAAACAAGCCCCTAACAGTTTTGAGTTTGTTCCAGTAGAATCTTCTGGCAATGATGGTAGAACAGACAAACCTCAAGTAAATGAAGAGTTTTCTCATAATAAGAGTGCTTCTGAGATAGTGGGGAAAGCTGATAAAAATGTGCTTCTGTAAAACAAATGGAGGTGCACAGGGAGGACAAGTCTGAAGGGACTGAAAAGAGAGGGAGAGATGCAAGTGTGAAGCGCATTGAAGACACTGCAAAAAATGAACTTGGTGGGACCACCGCAAAAGGAAAGTCCCCATCCCCTCAGAAAACATCCAAGTTGCCTCCTGTTTGTCTGAGAGTTGATCCCTTGCCAAAGAAGAGAAACGGTAATGGCAGTTCAAGGTCTCCTAGCCCTCCTAAAGGACAAGCACAAGACACGTCGACAAAGGCCTGCACTGCACTAGGCTTGCAAGAAGAATTCGCGGTGTGTCCACAAAATCTGAATGGTAGCCTTGGTAAAGTTGAACCTGGAAAAAAGGAGAGAAAATATACAGGTGATAGAAAAAACATGCAAGGAAAACAAGGCTGGAGAATGTACCAGCGCAAGTCAGGCTCAAGTTTTAGGAAACTTATCTTTTGACTTCCAAGGAGTGTCGGGGACACCAATCTCTGAAAGAACTGAAAGTGATAGTCATAAAAATAAACTAGGAGAGGAAAAATCAGCAAGTTCTGAGGAAGTTGTGGGAGCTGAGAAGGCAGCTGAAACAATCAAAGCTACTAATCTAGACAAATCAGCTCCTGGTCAATGCAAAGCAGAAACGAAAAGGATGTCAGATGCAGAAGCAGCCAAGCTCATCCGGTCTGCCTACCGAGGATTTGAGGTGAGAAAATGAGATCCCCTAAAAAAATTGAAGCAAATTGCTAAAGCTCGTGAGCAAGTGGATGAGATTAGAAATCGTATTCAAGCTCTTGAGTCTTCCTCTGATCCCAACAAAGATGATAGGCAGAGACTGTTGATTGGAGAAATGATCATGAGTCTTCTCTTGAAACTAGATAGTATTCAGGTATGTATACAACTGGTTTACTTCATCTTGAAATTCTGTACTAGTCATATGCATAATTTGCTACTTTTATTTTGTTCTAGAGGAGCCATGTAGCATGTTATATTTATCAGGCACAGAACAATTTATTTTATTCTTGATGCTATTATTTACCTCGTTTTAAGTGTCAATAATAGATTTCAATCTGTTACGAGAAATTATTCTAATAATTGAAACATACAAGTATGCAGAAGTGGCAGTCTACATGAGATACTGATAGAGATTGCTTAGCCATTTTCAAATATGCTTATTTAATCTCGGTTTATGTTCCTTTTTTTCAGGGTTTGCACTCATGTGTGAGAGATGCTAGGAAATCACTGGCGAGAGAGCTTGTGACTGCGCAAGAAAAGCTTGATTCTCTATCAAGCAAGTTTGCAGAAGAAAAGGTTAAGGAATTGGCTACTGCTGCATCTACAGATTATCCCCGTGTTGATGCTTGCAGAAATGCTAGCATAGAAAAGGAAAGTAAAAAGACATCAGGAGGTTGCATAAGCTCTTTTGAGGATACTAATGAAAATGGAAACAATGTCAAAGAGCCAGATCAGGAAAATCTTTCAGACAAAGAGGATAAAAAACCTGATGCCAAGGATGAGGAAACTACAGAGCCTCCCATTGCCGACCAAGAGTTAGATGGGAAAATAGAGAATGAACCTACTGAAGTGAGTAATGATATTGAGCGTCATACAGCACAATCAACGCCCATTATGGAATTAGAAAATGAAGATATGTCTAGAATCCAAGATGGAGATTTGTCTCCCAACCTTGAGTGTATTACCCACCTGCCATCGGCTCCAGAACAGAAGTCCAACGCTGATGAGTTCTCAGAAATGAAGGATCTAACAAAAGAGGGAAAATCTGAGGTAGTTGAAGTGAATGATCTGATTCTTGTGAGTAATAACTCAGAAGAGGATAAGCTGAGGTCATTGCCAAAGGAAATGATTGATTGCATGCATACTGTTTGTGAACCGGAGAAAAAGATTGGAAATAGCAATGGCGAGAAAGAATCTGATCTGCCAATTAATCAAGCTTTCCCAGCTGAAGTAGAGAATTTGAGGTGCACTAAGAAAGACCAAGAGATTGATTTGTTGGAAGAGTTTCCACTTGGAATAATTGATGAGGAACCAGCTATTTCCAAATTTGAGAAGTGTGAACTGCATGAAACAGGGGAAAATAATATATTGTCTTCAACCGAGGGTCATCTTGCTGGATGTCAAGCAGATGAGCAGTTACCAGAGGCAGCATCAGACAACTGTGTAAAGGGTCAAAACGAGAATGATTTCACCAAGAGTCCTGCACTTATAGAGGTGGAGCAAACACAGGAAAAAGAGGTCAATAATGACAACAAACTTGAATCAGTCTTGAAACCAGATTAAGTTCCCTCAACAGTAGGTGAAGAAAACAATGACAAAGTGCATCAAGAAGAGGATGACTATGGAATGATACCAGTTGATCATATGGCCTTTTCAGAATCAGAAGCTGGAATTGTTGCAACTCAGGAAAAAGAAGTGTTGTTTGAGGAGAAGAAAGAACTAGTGGATCAGCCGGTAGGAACTGAAGAGAAGGAAGAAATAAAGGTGGAGAATCAAACACAAGTCCAGGAACAAGAATGCACGAATAGTAAGGATAAAGCAACTGACATGCTTCGTGAGACTGCTGAGCATAGGGTTCTTTCTGGGACAGATGCTCTTTCAGAACCAAATGTAGAGCAAGATTTGTTATCAGCATCACCTGCTGCAAGCGAGATGTCTAATGATGACCATGACTTAGCTGAGATTGGAGGAGACAATAAACTAATTGAAGAGAACAGGAAATTGAGGGAGATGATGGAGAAGCTCATGGAAGCTGGAAAACATCAACTTACTGTTATATCCAACCTAACTGGAAGAGTGGAAGACCTGGAGGAAAAGTTATCAAGGAACAAAAAGTTGAGCAAGCCGCGATACAGAAAAGCAATATATGGACCCTCTTATTCCAGGCCCCTGAGAGTCAGAGGGAAGGCTGCAGAAGTTGCAATGTGAGGACATCTGGTAGTCTTGTCCTCCTGAAATCAGAATTTTAAAGCTATATCAAGTAGGATTGAGTTGCACTGTGTCAGAGTTAGTTTGATGTAGTGTTTATATGATGATATCAATAATATGGTTGTTCTTTTACTCCTTTTAAGAAAACTACTTTCTTCTTAAGTAATATTTGTTGATTCTGTTGATATTTTTCTTTGTGGCATCTGTTTTGCCATTTATCCAGGGCATGTGGGGAAGAAAACAGACATTTTGTTGTTGAATATTTGCCAACAGGAATTAGAGGTAGTATAGCCTGGACTCACATGTTGCCTTGAAATTTCCATCATCAACAATCATTTGATTTGGCTGGCATCTGAATTCTTACTTTTTCCATTATTCTAGTAGTAATTAGCTGTTCTCCCTTTTTTGTCATGATTTTCTTGGTATTGGCTGCTGCTTGCTCTCTTGCTAAAAAACAGAATTCTCCTTGCTTCCAACCTGGCCTTAACCAGAATAAGTATGAAGTCCAACTCAGCAGAGTCCAAAATGAAAGGTAGGTAAAGGCTCCAAACACCCTGGCCCCGCTCCCCTAACTAATTTTTTCCCCATTTCCCGCCTATAGGAACCCACTCCTGTCCTCCTCTTAGCGGTTCCCATTTGCAAATAACTAACTCCAACTAACTTTGCCTCTCCCTCCTTCAACCTTTCCTTTTCCTTCCACTATTTTCTCTCCATTTGTCGGCGTTTTCTCGCCGGCAATACCCTTCACTTCAATGTCCCTTTCATCGAAACCTCTCCTATTCTTTCCTTTCTTGATCAAATCCTGAACCCAAGAAACGACGAGGAAACAGGAAAAGAAAAGAAAGATTGAGAGAGATTAGCTGAGATGGAAAACAATTACGTGCTGGAGATAACCTTAATCTCCGCGCAAGGACTTAAGGAGCCATCCGGTAAACTCCGTCGCATGCAAACCTACGCCCTCGCTTGGATTGATTCTTCCGTCAAGCTCCGTACTTGCGTCGACCGTGTCGGCGGGGAAAACCCTACTTGGAACGACAAATTCCTCTTCAAGGTTTCATCGGAGTTTCTTTCCAGCGAGACGTCCGGCATTTCAGTTGAAATTTTCGCTGTCGGTGTCCTCCGCGACAGCCTCGTTGGCACCGTCCGGTTCCTCGTCAGTAACTTTCTTCCCTCCGGTTCTGCCTTCAACGCTGCCAAGACTCATTCTTTCAATGCAGTTCAAATCCGCCGACCTTCTGGTAGGTTCCAGGGGGTTCTCAATATTGGCGCTACAGTTCTTGACGGCGCCTATGTCCCGTCATGGACAGGCGTCTCCGCCATGGGTTTTCGTGATCTAATCGGACACCGGAGCCTGAAAAAGTCAAAGTCTGCACTCCCTATATCTCGGGAGAATTTATTCCCGGATTCTGATGATCAGTCGGACGGTTGTGATTCGACGACTTCATCATCGTCATCGGCATCGGCATCAACGGCTTTGAAGGAGTGGAATGCAATGGTTCGGGAATTGAATGGAACGAATCATGTAAGGTCTTCATCAGAGGATGGAAGAGTGCTTTGCGGATTGATGACGTCGTCGCCTAGGAAGGCTGCTTATCTCTGCCCCTTCATGTTCAGTCAAAGCTTTAATGAAGGGAAACTGACGAATGAACGTTCAAGATTCGCTTGATAAGATTGAGGAAAGAAAGATTCACCCACGTCTGTTTGATTAGTGATCTTTCGAAAGTGTTGTGGTTTGGTCAGTATGTTTTTCTAGGTTTTTGCATGCCCTGTTAGACATTCAACGGAAAAAACTGCTGATCAGTCCTATGGAGTTCCTCCTCCTTTTGTTTCTTATGTTCTGTTCGTTATACATTTCAAGTTTGAAAGCCTAATGATTTTTGTGAATTTGTTAATTGATGGTAGTTTTCTGACTTTAGATTTAGTTTCACCTGGAAACTTCAAGTTCGAATTGCTAAGATCAGGGGGCACTCCCCTCGTATAAAAGGAGCAAAACAAGAATATCTCAACTGTACGTTCTTAACAGAGACTGCCAGAAGGAGACTCTGGTAATATCGTAGTGCTCCATCAAAGATTTCGTTGCTGCATGGTGCGTTCATATGCAATATTTTAAGAAAAATAGATAGATGAAGCATGGTTCCTATTTGAATGTGTTATGCAGGGTATCGGTAGCTTCTCGCCTTCTACTTTCCATGTAAAGTGAGAATGACGTTGTTTTGTGCGTGATTCACTGACTTTTGAAATTAAAGAAGAAAGAGTTGGTCTCTGGCGGTATATAGACCCGCCCATGAATTCACAGAGATTACTGGTTGTGCTTCGGCCTTTGGGGCATTGGCAACGGCCCGAAGCAGACTAACAGAAATTAGGAATCTATTTATGCTGTTAATCCTGTCTTCGGAGTCAGGAGTTAATAGGCTAGTAGCATGGGGAGGGCAAGTAAACAAGTAAGAAGTTTAGCCGCCTAGCTTAAGCTGGGCTTGACAAAATTTGATAATAGTATGACCTGAAGCCCTTATCCAGCCCACTAAATGTTGCACGTATGATCGTGTATAGCTGAGCACTGTGGTAGCGTAGCGCTACTTTTCACTAATGAATCCAAAATGGTGAACTCACGGGTTGGGATGACAGCTGAGAAGTGGCCCATAAACATCATCTCATTTGACATGAACATGATGATTCCCGGACAAATTGATATCTATTTTGGGGTTGAAAGCCAGAACCCCCGGCGGGCTAGCCGCTTGGCCCCATTCTGGTTGGGGCTTTGTTTTCCCCCCTCAAGGAGTCAAGGTAAAAACATAAGGACCTTATGTTTTTTGTTATTTAAAGTTTTCACATCAAGGTAATTCTGGTAAAACATAAGGGCCTTCTGTTTTTTGTTATTTAAAGTTTTCACATCATGGTAATTCTGTCATCCGAGTTTCTGACTGGTGCATAGGGATAGGGTCCGGCCTTAGCACTTAGCAATGTAAGTACATTGCAAGTTTGCACCAATAACAAGAAGGGTTAAAAAGCAGATGTCAAATTGTGGGCGGCTCGTAAATGAATAAATGACGTTTTATGAACTTTGCTGAAAAGCTGGGATTAATATTTGGGCCGGTGTGGGTTGGTAAACTGGCACAAGTGACACAGCAGGAGGAGACCACAGGGTCAGAGCAAGCTGGCATTAGCAAGGGCGCCTAAAACCAGCACAGAGCTCGATGTGGGGTTCTTCAGTATTTGATTGATATGAGTCTGCTAAATAGTTGTAAATAGCAGAGTAGTATTAACCAAAGCCAATCAATAAATGCTCTCACGGATCAATCAGATATCGGAAAGGTGTTCGTTCATTGGACAATGAGAGGCAGAGACAGTCTTTGCAAATTTAATTTATTTTTTTTATTTTTTTTTCTTTTAGTATCTGATTCCCGGGAATTGACCTCTACGGCTCTGCTTGTCTCTCCCTCACAAAATCTCCGGATTTTCCGCCGATCCCTCCTGCTTTCCCCTGTTTCGTCTGATCCTTTTACTACGACGACGCTCAATTCTGATGACTCCCATTCTGTCATCAGCATTATCTTTTTCTTGTCTTTTCCAACGTTTTCCATTTAACCATACGTAACTTCTCTCGTTACCATTTTGCCATATTTATCACCTTCCTCTCTGCATCTCTATTACTGCTCGTCTAGAATTTTTTTTTTAATTTTTTTAACTTAAAAGTTACAGTGGATACAATTCTGAATGGTTTCCATTTGAAAGGTTGTGATGGATGCTGTGGAACATAAAAACGCACGAGATAATATGAATTTGTCTTGATGCTACCACAATATTCTCGTAAAGCAATGAGAAGTGATGTGGAATTACTAATGGTTTGATTCGAAAGGCTATGATGTTGCGTTAAGAAAAAAAACATGGAAGAAAATTCAAGTTGCTGCGTATGATTACAAATATAGTATTTAGTAATTTTGAAGCATTTGTACACGAATTGAATTAAGAAATTTAATATTCATATTCTATTTGAATTCAATTATAATATTTTATTAAAATTTAAATAATACTTTTTTTTATATAAAAAAAAGATAAAAAATATTACATCATCTTAAGCCATGATATGCCTAGATTATCTATAAATAAATAAAAAGTAATACCACGTGGTGGATATTCAAAAATATGTAAACTTAATTTTAGATTTTCTGTATGTGTTGTCATCCAATCGGTATAAAAAAAATTTAAATAATATTTAAATCCATTCATTTAAGTAAAAATAATATAAACACTCACTATAAAACCCAACTCAATCTAAATTTAATAATTGAATTAAAAAATTTAATATTCAAATTCAATTATATTATTCTATCATAACTTAAATAATACTTGAATCCATTTATTTAGTTAGAAATAATATAAACACTCACTATAAAAACCAACTCGATCTAAATTAAATACTTACAAATAAAATTTAATTATTTTTATATATTTTAATAGTCATAATTAAATTAAAAAATTAAAATAAATTTTAAATATTTGAACAATTTATAATTTATAACTACTAAGTTATCAATTATAAAAAATACACATAGTCAAGAGTACTATATCAAATTAAAATAAATATTAAAAAACTCATTATTTATAACCAAATTTGGGTAATCAATACTTTAAGATTGCCTATACCTATTTATAAAGTATCTTAATCTTAGATGAATCGAATAGTGCTAGATATATATTTACATGCTGCCCATTGCCCTAATCTCACTTAAAAATATTAAAATGTTAACATAAATAAATATTTAATGATTTAACAGAGTACACTTGAATAAGTGAAATCCGAGTTTAACTTTTAAAACTGTCAATCAAGTTCGACTCATCCACCTAATGTGGATTTTACTATTTATTGATGCTTATAAACATGTATTCTTGAATCTCACAAACAATTTATGTATAGTTTATTATGATCATTGCTATTCATATCAACAGATGATATGTTTCGGTATAGGAGATGTACGTGTTTTTTTTTTTTTTAACATGATTGGTAAACAACAAGGAAGGGGATAAAATGGGTATGGCAATTGCATCTCATCAAAATCAAAATGAAAAGGATCTCTCAACAGCTCAATCAACTTCTGCTTTATTGTTTACAATATTTCTCAAGTCCTATGATTAAGTGTGGATCATCCTTGTCGGCAAAGGACGGATGAAAATGGAATTCAAGTCATCGAGTGGCAATCCCATGCGGTAGGCCGTATCTAGCCATGACATGTGTTGGGTTAATTTGGGATCCAGACACGACATTGTCAATATAAAAATATATATATGTATGTATGTATGTATGTATATATGGCTTGATTCCACAAGCAAATCTGAAGTAAAAATTCGACAGCAAGGAGACAAATGAAGACTGATTGACCAATTTATGTGAGTATATATAGTATCGAAAGTTCTTTTTATGTAGTTCAGTAGCAGCATCACGCTCAAAGATGATGGATAATTATGCAAAAATCTATCATTACAAATCTAATTTTCAATAGATTTCATCCATCATTGTTTGTATCATTAGCTTTTTACATCAACCATGTAATTTATAGTAGCCAAGCTCGTGGAAAGCCCACCAACCTAAGAACAAAATCCCACTAGTTCCCCCAGCTACTTCCTTTAATTAATAAGATAATGGCTTAATGCGTTAAGCAGTTAAATATTAAGAGAGAGAGAGAGAGAGAAAGCAAAACTTATAAATTTCCTCCAAAAGAAACCCAATTTGTCCCACCACACGTTCAATGATGAACTTGTATGCTTGGAAGCGAAGGAAAATCGTCAATCAATTGTTTAAGTACATTATATTTTTCCCTTTGTTTTACCCTTATACAAGAGTAGGCAACATGACTTGTTTTCTTCCATTTCATGATCCTTTTCTTTGAAAAACACTCCAATTGTGACCCAACAAATCACATTGCATGATTATAATGAGACCCAACATATCTAAAATCTTAAAAAAAAAAAAGATAGCTAATTAAATGTTTAAAGGTAAAATACATTAACACCTCAAAATTTTAAATATAATTATATACAAATCTATTAATTTTTAAAATAAATATTTTTTTTCTAAATATGTAAATGATGTTAATATCTAAATGTGAAATGTCTAAAATATTTTTATTCTTTTTGCACTCTTTTTTTTTTTATTTCTAATCGATTAGTGACGTTTTCTTACACTAATTGATCACTCATCGATCAAATCTAGTAATAAAATGTCAAATCTGATCAAATCTTATCAAGAGAGCACCAAATCGTGCTACTTAAAAGAGCATTGAGATGCACGCTACTTAATTGGATCTTAAAATTTGAAAATAGTTATGTTTTTTTTTTAAATTAATGAATTCGTATAAATTTATGATTAAAATTTGAAAATGTTAATATATTTTATCTAATATTATTTATACACATGCTAATATCTTTAACAAAGATGTGCAATTTTTTTTTAAAGACCCCGCAAATTCCACCCACCAATGCGCAGTGGCCTTTGGGTCTGCACGCCCCCTGCTGAGAGAAAGACACATTTTCCACATTCGAGTCCGTTCGCCCCATGGTTCCACTCCCATATTCCTCGCCACAACTTTCACTCGATCGAAGACGACTACAAGCATTTATGGAGGTACACCATTGCCCCAATTTGCATGACAATCAGTTTGTAATAATAATTCTGTTGAGCTTATTGCATGCTCGTGTTGTCCCTTCTTCTCTCCCTCCCCCTCTCTGTTGCCCTCTATGTCTCTGATCAGTCACTGGCTCCACTATCTTCCTATGATTGTACCTTTTCCTATCATGTTTTTGGTGTCTGGTGGGCCGGCGGACCCAACTTAAAAATTTGTCCCAGCCGGGTCAACTCAGCAGCTCACCTCCAATCAATTCATTTCCATACAAATCCATGACTTCGACGCTGTAGGTTACATGTAGCACTTTTAGTTTGACTCCCACAATCTTTTTTTTTTTCACTCCAAATTCATTGACAGGAATTATTAACCCTCAAAGAAGAACATTACTGCTAAGTTATTAAGTAAACTCCTCTATTAATAACCGTATATTAAGAATTTAAAACGATAATAAAAATTTAATAGATTTAAATTTATAATCATTTATGTCGAGACGAATGATTTTTATTGGATAAACTAATTTGCCGTTGATATTAAAGCATCCTTATCAATATTCGGTTAACACCCTTTTCGGTCTGTCCTGTCCATGATTTCATGTTTCGAACGTATTTGGTGGGTTTTACTTAACAAAATCTACAGGGGTATATAATAAGACAAGAGGCAGACGGTTCTTTTTTAATTCTTAATAAAACGCAATAAACTATTGGAAGTGAGGAATGACTTAATGTGCACAAGATGGCTTCCTGCTGGACAGAGGTGGAGTTAGTGATGTTGCCACTATCGACCCTTTTTTCCAGTTTCTTTCTCTCTAGTACAATTTAACTCTGTTGCCAAATGTTCAGGTCAATGCACATGTGCTTTCACTCTCCGTCGTCTATCGAGCCACATTCACCGACGAAAACTCTTCCCTTTTCCTTTTTTTTCTTTTTTTCCTCTTCATTCCGCATTGTAAAGCATTAGTGAAAATAAATAGTATTTTGTAATCTATTTTGTTTGTATTATGCGCATTATCAGCTTTTTAAGGTTTTGTTAATGTTTTGCTCTGCTTTGTGCCCATTAATTTTAATGTCGAATGACGTTGTGCTTTTATTTTATTTATAAATACTTACAAAATCTTATAACAGTGCTATTTGATTTGCAATTAGATGAAATGGGGTTAGATTATAAATTTTTTGTTATACTAATTCACATTAATTGACTTGTATAATTAGAAGTACTAATACATATTTTCTCATCCTTTTTAGTTTTACCTATCTTTATTTGCATATATAGACAGCAATAGATAAGAAAAGTTGAGATAAAGTTACATGTCAACGACAAATCAAATCATAAAAATTTGTACATATTTATGTTATTTTTATGATATTTATCTCAAATTATATATGAATGTGGTTATTAAAATTTATATAAAAATATAAATAAATTAATATGAAAATTTTGAACTTAAATTTTTTAAAAAATCATGTGATTAAGATCCAAAAAGTTGTTAACCATGAATGTTTAGATCCAATTTGTTGTAACTTTTTACCATGTTAAAGCATAAATAATTCATAAAAATAAAAATAAAAATAAAAATAAAAACATAAAATAACTATTAAGTTCGATTTAATCTGATTATCTTAATAATCAAGGTTCACTCTAATGATTATCACTCCTTCGAAGAATAAATAAGGTTTAAGATTTGAATCTATTTTTTTCCTTTAAATGTAAAAAGATAAAAAATATTGCCTCTTTTTTTACCATTTTTATTTAAATATAGTGATTGCCTAAAATTAAGGAGGGAATGTTTGTTTAAGTAAAAATCTTTTTTTAAATGGTAAGTAGTTTAAGAAATAGTAGTACTACTTGCTGAGGGCACGGCACAACTTTTATATATACATATATATATATATATATATGAACTCATTTAAAAAAATCATGGGTTAAACATAAGTAGTGCGTTTTAATGTTTTTTATATGCCTACACGCATCTGCTTTGCACTAGAAATAGAAAGTTTGTTTCTAAATTTTTACATAAATCAAATATTAAACATTTTAAAGTGGATATTAAAAAAGGGACCATCCGTTAATATATAATCGTAAATGACACTCAAGACCGCATACCCTCGAGTATATGTTCCATTAAATAATAAATAAAAAAGAAAGAAAGAAATACACATGCAGATGAGATCTCCATTGGCCATTAATACTATCAATTAAATGCCAAACGTGACATCATCTTGATATTTACTAACTCGTTGCACTTGGACTTATTGACGTATGAGATTTCTTCAAATCGTTTTTAACTTTATTTATTTTTTTAGGTAGATGAGAATGGGTTTTTGTGACCGCCACCACACATACCATATGTTGCGGAATTTCAAGTATTTCGTTCATAATGTTAAGCATATTTTAATCTGTAGCCTGATTATTGCTGGTCAAAATCTAAGATTTTAAAGAAAAAACACAAGTCAGCAGTCACAGTTTTTGACTTCGATAGAGTTTGTTTTTTCTTTGTCTCTTTCACTTTCTTGTGTCATTAAGCTTTGTTATTTTTTTTACATAATTTTTAAAACTTTTTAAAAATTATTTTAAAAAATTTAATGATTTTTTTATTTCATTAAATAATATATTCGTATTATTATTTTTTATCAAATTCACTTTTTTAATATAAACACGATACTGATATGATATTGACGTAAAAAATAAAATTATTGTGTAATCACGTCATCATATAATATTATCATTCATTATGACATATTAATATATGATGTAGTGTCGTAAAACATAAAAAATTATTAAATTTTATTTTGATTAAATTATTAGTTATAAAAGTCTATTTGGTCAAAAATAAAAAAATAAAAATTTGATTGAATATAATAAAAAAAATTTATTTGATTTTTTTATAATAGTTTAAGGACTTTTTAAATATTATATTTTTCAATAGATTTTCTTAATAAGTTTAAGATAGATATTATTTTTTATAAATGAATTAAATTATTCTTCTATAATGTTAATTGATAATTTTGTTAGTCTTTACATAGCCTTTCTTAGTGAAGTGTCTTATAAACTTTGCAACAACTTTTTCAAGCCTAAGATATTGTAAAAAAAAAAGAAAACCTGGATGTTTAATTGTTTTTATATTCAGCTTTCCTGGATAAAACCATATGGTGAAAGATGAAAAAAAAGAATTTTGCTTAGAAAGTTGCATATCAGCAAAGGATCTGGAATGAAAGTGATCATACTTGTTAGGTTTTTTTTTTTTTCAAAAGGGAAATTTAAAAGGCTGATTGGCCACGGTGCCTCCAATCAACCAAAAGGAAAATTCAGGGGAATGGACTTTCTTTCACTGTTAAAGGCAAAACAAGAGAAAGAGAAAAGAAGGGTTACCCCATGTGGAATAGTTTTTTGGGCTAACTTGTTTTGGTTGGTAAAGTTTATACCTAAATTGAAGAAAACCCAAATAGAATACAGATGAAGATGGTGAAAGGAGAGGGATTCCATTGGGGAACATTAATTTTTTAAAAATAAAATAAAAATAAAGTAAAAAATAGGGGGTTGATGAGTAAGCAGCATTATAATTTTCTTTTTGGTCTGTGGCCAAAATCCCCAAAAAAAATTTTCCTCTTTATTCTTTTTCTCTCATTAAAATCATCCTCTTGCTTGAAGAACGCCTCAAAACTTTCATTGCCATCCCACCCTGATTTCCCTGTCCCTTTTCTACCAAAATAAATCCAAAAATAAAAATAAAAATAAAAATAAAACTCCACGCGCCCATACGCGCTCTCTCCCCATTCCCCTTCTCTTTCTTTCTTTACTTTCTCTCTAATGAATAGTGTAAGAACACAACATTAGAAAAACCGCCTTCCCCTCTTCATTTCCTGCCTGTCGTTTTTTGTTTATATCAAAAAAGAAACAGTAATAAAAAGAAGAAGAAGAAAAAAAAAAACCTCTCCTGTCTCTATTTCTCTCTCTCTTTCCTTTCTCTCTCTACAATGGATTTTGCTTAGGAATGGGTTATGAACCAAATCTGGAGTAACCCATTTCATTGTTCTCTACTGTTTGAAGGAAAAAATATAAAATTTTACATATTGCCTCCATTTCATGTTTAAATGCTTCCTTTAAGAAGGGTTACTCTTATATTTCACTGCCAAGAAGCTGTTTTTTTCTTCCTGTCTGAACCGAGTTTTCTTTTCTCAGTTTCTTTCGATTTCTGTTAAATCTTGAAACTTTGTCTGAATCTAACAACACCCATTTGTTCAGTTACCCCGGAACAAGCTCTATTACAGGTACGTGACCATGTTTTTTTGGGACAAAATTTTCATTGATCCGTTTGCCTGTCTTTAATCTAATGATGTTTTGGTTTAGTTGGTGTCCTCTATTGCGTTTTTTTTTATTTAGTTATGTTGGGTTTTTAGTCTGATGTTTGATTGATAGGTGAGGATGGCCTAACCCTTCTCTTCTTTTACCTAACATTATTTTATTTGTCTAAAAACACTTTAGGGTTATTATCCTTATTTTTTGGGGTTGCTAAATTCATGAAAGGTTGGTCCTTTTTTTTTTCAGTGGAAAAGAACACAACTTGTTTCGGATTAAATACTCATACTCAAGTAAAAAATCTGGTTAAAAAAGTGTTTCCTTTTTATATCAGTTTGATGTTGCTCTCTATTAATGCTCTTATCCTTTTTAAGTAACAAATCAGTGATTCACATTTTTCTATCTTTGCTTCTTATATATTCAATGAGAAGATTTTAAATTCATAAAATTTGATTAGTTTTCTTGTACTTGATATTATCTCTCTCTCGGAAATCTGTGTCAGGCATTATCTGCTTATGGGCAACATTTGTTTTAATATGTTGGCTGATTTGTTTCCTTAATCTTGTTGTATCTTCTTCTAGGTATGTATTTTATCTTATATACGGATGAGTGGATGCCCTAATTGAAGGTTTTGAACTTTATACCGTATAAATATAGGCTTGCATGGGATCCCAGACATCTAAAACATGTGTTTTCTTGATTGAATTCTTGTTTTCTCCTTTCTTAAGCTTTAAATCATGGGTATTCGTTGTTGTGTTCTCATCTTTTGATACTTGGCAACACTTTTTGCAAAGGGAAACAGGTTATGCAGGCTATGCATTCATTTCCAAGGGCATATGCTCTATCCAATTATTTTCTGCTGTTGTTTGAGAGAATCTGTGTGGGTGGGAGATCAAACTTTTTGTTTTTGATGAGTTTGTCACATGTTGATCGACCTGTTTTCATCCTTTCTTCCCAGTTGATCCTAATCACGTGATAGGCATTTTAATTAGCAGCCACTTTATTATTTTTCTCCTCAAATTTTTACTACACTTTATACGACGGCATATATAAATTATTTGCTATATATTTCCCATGTCAATTTGGAATATATTTTTAGGTCCTTTGACTTTATTTAGACAAGGTCTAGGTTTTCGTATTTTTTCATGATTTATTACATTATGAGGTGATCGATTCCCTGCTCATCACTTTTTTTCTCCGTATTTGGCTTTATTTTCTAAAGAAATTCATTTCTTTGTTTTTGTTAAAATCTCAGAAATTTTGTTTTGGCTGCTCTTAATTATGGAGGGGGAGACTTCTTGGATCAGCCATTACATTGATGACATGTCTAAAGACATCGGTGACTTTGATTCATTCTCAGAGCTTAGTGACGAAGGTAATAAAGAAGCAACTACCATTTCTGTGGACTTAATCCTGCCTGATGACTTGCTGGAACGAATCTTGGCTTATCTCCCCATTGCTAGCATTTTCAGAGCTGGTTCTGTTTGTAAAAGATGGCATGAGATTGTCAGTTCCAAGAGATTCTTATGGAACTTTTCGCATGTCCTGTCACAAAAGCCTTGGTATTTTATGTTTACTAGTTCTGATGAACCAGTTGGTTACGCCTATGATCCGATCCTTCGAAAGTGGTACAGCATTGAGCTGCCCTGCATTCAGACTCCCAACTGGTTCATTGCTTCATCATGTGGCTTGGTTTGTTTTATGGACAATGACAGTAGAAGTGAGTTGCATATCTGTAACCCAATCACAAAAAATTGCAAGAAGCTTGAGGAGCCCCCTGGTTTGAAATTCTCTGATTATAGTGCATTAGCAATTGCAGTTAACAGGACATCACACAATTATACTGTATCCATTGTGAAGTCTAAACAAGTTCCTGGAAATTTTTTCCAATGGGACCTTTCAATTCATATTTATGATTCAGAAACAATGATGTGGGCAACCTCCTTGACTGAGGTTTTGACAGGATGGAGAGGTGGAGATGAAAGTGTGATCTGTGATGGGGTTTTATACTTTCTCATTTACTCAACTGGGGGTGGTGCACCAGAAAATCGGCATGGTCTAGTTACATATAATCTCTCTAGCCGAGCATCTCCATTGATAAGGAGTTTCATTCCAGTACCTGGCCCCCTTACCTGTGGCCGTCTGATGAACCTAAAGGAAAAGCTGGTAATGGTGGGAGGAATTGGGAAGCAGGATCGGCCTGACATAATTAAGGGCATTGGTATCTGGGTTCTTAATGGGAGGAATTGGGTTGAAGTTGCTCGCATGCCCCATAAGTTTTTCCAGGGATTCGGTGAGTTGGATGATGTTTTTGCTAGTAGTGGTACTGATAATCTCATATATATCCAGAGCTATGGTGCTCCAGCTCTTCTTGTTTTTGACATGAACCAGAAACTATGGAAATGGTCGCTGAAGTGTCCAGTATCAAAGAAATTCCCTCTTCAGCTGTTCACTGGTTTTTGCTTTGAACCAAGACTTGAAATTGCTCCATAATTTATTTCTGATTGGATTTGAGGGTGTTATTGACCTATTCGTCCCAAATTCCCACATGTCCTTTTTTTTTATTGTTTGTTTTGCCATTTATTTGCAGTTATTATGATATCTCTGTTCCACGAAAGAAAAAGAAAAAAAGTTTACACAGAATGTACCAGCAGGTAAAGCTACTCATTTATGACAATGGAAAATATTAATTCTTTTGCATTGCCATATACGGCAGACACAAATATAAATTTAAATTTTGTTTAGTTGCAGAGTATTTAAACTTCTCTCTTCCCTTTGCACCAATGTGTCTTCAAACTTCCCTGAGTTCTGAGTTTAATAGCTGAATCTTTCATTATGTTGGGTGCTTTCACGAAAGACAAGCACTAAAGCCTCACTGAACTCTTTAGGTAGCATCTCTCCAATCCCCAAGCTTATCTGGCAGTATGCAGCATGCCTTGGTAGGGCACTTTGATTATAAATGTGCCAGAAATCTCTCATCCTCCGAGGAAAATTTTGGGGATGGCTGGTCTCTTGTTCCTTTCCTTGGTTTGGTATATTTGTCATCCCCAAATCGATATCTGGAGATTGATAACTTTCCCTGTCCCAGACAAGGACTTTCCTTTAATCTTTGGAGTCAGAACTCAGAGATGGGTTCCCATGCCAGTGACTCCTTCCCGCTGCTGCTCCTGTATTTCCCTCACCTCAAATTAGGTTTGTCCATGATGGGATTGGTTAGGTGCAGGATTCTAGTCTTTGGACCACACATTTTGTCAAAGCTGGGATCGCCATTTTTATTGATTTGCCAGCATGAATTTTACAGAAAAAGTACACTCTCTGCCCCATGGCCTATGCCATCGTCTGAGAATCCATTTGCAACTGCTGTATTATAAACTCTGCTTCATAAATTCCTACACATTTAAGTAACACTGGTTTTAACTTGAATGCCTTACAATAGCACTCAAATTGTTTCCCCCAAGGACAAACCTTCTAGTGTTCTAATTGCACGTGTACTGATTATCTTCGACCTTTAATTTAATTTTCACTAAAGAAGTAGTAATAATCACTGGCATGGCTTAGATCGGTTTCCTTTAACCCCAGCCTGGAGTCCTGTGGGCAAAGAGATGGAAATCTAATGATACCTTAAGGCCTTTTCTGCCTGAGTTTTCTCTCTGTGGAACCCACTTCCATCATACTCTCCATATATTATAGAGCTATAAGATTATCATGCCGCTCGGATTTATGCATTTTGCCCGAAGCAAAGCTGGTTATGGCAGGCACATCCTACCGTGGATTATTCAAGTGAATAATTTTCTGGTCTTCCTTAAAACACAAAAAGGGAATTTTCTGCTTAATTTGTTGTTTAGCATATCGAATAATTCCCACAAATTGTTCTTTAAAAAGAAAATGGTCTTAGAAACCAAGAAACGTAGAAACAAGGCATGGGGCATTCTTTTGTTTTTCCAAATAAATTAATGCTCAATATTTAGCAATCTAGACCAGAAAACACGCTGGCTGTGCTACGGGAGAGTTAATCACGCAAACATGCCTTCGTTTGTTTAGGCTGTAAGATAAAATAAATGGTTTGAGCAACGTACAGTAACGTGCCCTGCGCCTGCCGCTCTCTTTATAAAGACTTTCGAAGTTGGAGCACTGAACCAGCATCTTTGGCTGACTGCTTTTTCTTTCCCCTGAGTTAGGTGGCAAAAATTGGTCCCAACTCCCTAAACCAAGTCTTTACCATTTTCAAGGCTCACAAAAAACTGCTGTCCCATCTTCCTCTGTCCTAACCAACTAAATTACTAGTACTAGTATTAAGGGTTTGGTGGATTATGTTTACCCGTACAACAACAGCAATATTGAAAAAAATAAAAGGCCAATAAAAGATGAAGAAAAAGAAAAAGAAGAAAATGGGCATTGTTTTTTATAGTAAAAGGTCGGGGACCATTTGAGGAATGGATTCCCAAAGGAAAGGGGAAAAAGTGGTCCAAATGGGAATATAGGATTGGATAAAAGTGTCTCAAAAACCAACTTACACTAACTGAGTCCAACTAAATTAACTGGGGACACGAAATTTTCTGTTAATGTTCTGTTTCCTTCCTAGAATGATAGTTGGGTTTCAGTTAGGTCTTAGAGGGGGGAGAGGGACCCACCTAACTCCGCTTTCCAAAATCCCGTTACCGAATCTGGCGCGAAATACTGGATTGGCATTTACCCTCCACCGGCCAATCACCCCGCACCCTTCAATTTTTACAACAAATTAGAAAACGTATTAAATGGAAAATCCAAAAAACCAAATGATAAAAAAAGGACCCTCTTTTTTATTTTGTTTGTGTTTGGTTTTATCCAAATAAAAGGAATTTGAAATCTCTTGCAATTCTAAAAGAATTGCTCTTTCCGGGTATAATCAAAATTCATTCATTTCTATATTGTTTGTGTCATTTAATTCTCTTTGTTCCTATTGTCTTTTTATATTTTTTTTAACATGGCCATTGTTTGATGGATGGTTCAATTAGCTTTTCAATGTGAATTTAATCATGTCTTTGGGATCATAGAGAAAAATCATATATTAAGGTAAAATTTAATGAATTGCCCATGCTTGCTGCTCGAATAAATTTGGAAGAATTATAGCCTTTATATGAAAACTTAGGTACTGGATCAGGGGACAATTGAAATTGCAGGATAAATGCTTGATTATTTTATGGGAATTTGATTGTATGAGAAGGGATTCATTTCTAATCCAGTTTTGAGAACAAAAGATGAATTTTGAATCATTTGCATTCTTAATTTGCTTTGCATAATGCTAAAAGGTCATTCTCGATCCATTTTAAGAGTTATACAGGAATATAAGCGTTTTGGCAGGGAGGGAGTAGATGGCACTCTCAGACAAGGAGCTTTCAGCAGCGGACTTAAGAGCTACACAAAGAAACTGGGTTCAATATTCTAAACAGCACTCTAAGAATCTCCCTCCAGGATCCATTACTGACTTCGAATGGAAGGATTACTGTCCTAAAGCTTTCAGGTGTTTTATGGTTTATTCATCTATGCTCTTACTTCATAATTTTATTTTTGTTTTAATCAACTGTTGGTACACTGAGATGTTGATGTTCTTCCAGACTTATACAAGAGCTTGATAACATCGACAACGATGACTACATGATGTCAGTTTGTAGTGACGAAACTATAAGGAAGGCCTCGTCAACGTTGAGACCTGGAAACCTGTTCCTTTTGTCCAATGATAGCCGATTTGCAATAAAAACACTGCGGAAATCTCAACTCAAGGTAATGAAAATCAGCCTTTTGAAGCCATCTGCTTTCAATTGATGACAATTTTCAAGCAGATATAAATACTTTTTTCTCTTAGTATATGTTGCTTCTAAGTTCTATGCACCATAAGATCTAAATATATCAACTTTGTGATGGTAGGTCCTCATAGAAATGCTTCCAATCTACTATAACCATCTCAGAAAGTTCCGCAACACAGTATTGAACAAGCTGTATGGACTTCATGTTGTGAAACCAGTTGGAGGTGTCAAGGTAATAGGAACATAATCGTATCTCACAGCAAAGTTTATGCCTGCATTAACCAACAGGAAAACAGTTTTTTTTTTCTTCATACAACAAGGCAGTAGGGGCCAATGGATATGCTAATATCATATGAAAATTTTATTGCTCCCCACTTTTTCCAGTTTGCTATTGCTTGACTTTCTATTGTTCTGTAGCTATACTTGACGATTGTTGGAAGCCCTAGCTCTGTTCTGCTGAACATCAGATGAATACTGGTTTTTTTCTCATCAACTGAATCGATATTTAACCTGTCTGACAATGAAAGATCTTGATCTTTCGTAAATTGTAACAACATCCCTCTTGTGATTGAATATCTTCCTCCCTTAAATAGTACCAGTATCATCTTTCCTGTCTGTCAATGGATTAGAATCCTCGTGTTATATAAGTGATCATTGCAAGGGATGCAAATAAAAAATGCAGGTGGGGCTCCTCCATGAAGTTTGCTGAATTGCTAGTAGTTAATGACTAAACACTTGCCCTACGTTTTGGCAGTTAATAATATGCTCTAATGTATTCTGACTTGGGGAACAGGTCTACTTTGTGGTTGTGGCAAACATATTCAAGTCAGATTTACTGATGCATCGGTGTTTTGACCTCAAAGGCTCATTACAAGGTCGAAAAGTCAAAAAAATGAGAGTCCGAGAGAAAACTCTTCATAAGGAGTCGGATCTTGACTTTCTCTTTTACCTTGAACCATTGGTCCGACATAGGCTTTTGGCGTAAGTCCATCAATCTATATCTTCTCTCTTAGCACCATGGAGCTCCTACTTCCCTTTTTCTTTCTTTCTTTTAGCTAAATGGAAACATGATTTTTATGTGACTGACTACTGGCACGAATTCTCTTAGGTAGAATTAAATTTAATTGAATACTGAACTCAGAAAAAGAAAGAAGGGTACAGATACCCCCTCCCCTCTCCAACCCCCAATCCGATTTGTGCATATGTGAGTGATGACCCGACATGTAGATTCCTTTACTGATTAACCATGGCATTTTTTTGATAGGCAAATCAAGCATGATTGTGCTTTTCTGGAGGCTGTAGGCATCATGAATTACAGTCTGTTGCTTGGCTTTCATATAAAAGAATCACCTCAAGGTGAATTTTCCCATAAACTTTGATTGCTTTAGCATTTTGAATCTATACAATGATTATGCATAGACATAGCCTAATACTACTAATTAGTACAAAATGATAAACAAAGATTTTCTCTGGGGTTTCTTGGATGGTGGAAGTGCATTTTGTCCTGACTCCCCACGTCGAGGTAATTACTTGCACTCCTTGGAAGGATCTCACTTTAGTACGTGTTAATTCTTGCGTGGATGCACAGAGTTACCCCAGTTCTTAGTAATGTAAAGCACAGGGGAGAAAGATTTCGTTATGAACGTACAGCGATATGACACTGACCACTCTTCCAAATAAGTGCACATCTAATAAGTAATAGTATATTCCTTTATCGTCTTTCTGCAGGATCTGTTGACAGCAGATGTTCCTGCAACGACATGAGAATTTCCAATGACATGTTGCATCAAAGTGATTTATCTTCACAAAGATCCTCCATCTCTTCAAATCGAGGTGATATATTGTAATTGTAAATACATCAGAGTACCAATTTCTGAATACAGACAGGCGCTATATGAATATGTTCTATTCTCCCTTTCTCTCTGCCCCCTCCTTTCCTTACTTACTACTTGCTGAGCAAAAAATATAATAGCATGTATCTGGTAATCATTCCGAATAAAAAAGCCTATTTGGAAAGGAATGTTATAGACCTGAGATTCAACTAACAGCAATAAACAGAATAGGCCTATTATTTGGAAAGGAATGTTATAGGCCTGAGACTCAATTGCATACAGGCCTGAGGTAGTTTTCTTCGTATCTAATGAATTCGGCTGAAAGCAATAAACAGTATGAGGCAGTGTTGTGTTTTCCTGCCTTGCAGATTCAATTGACAGCAGGAATTGCACGACGGAATTGACTTTTCGTGATCACTGGCTACAAAATAATAGGTAAAAATTTTGCCTGCTAATTGTATACTCAACGTGGCACGTCTTTAAGGTTTAAATAGTAAGGAGTTGATAGTTTTTGTGCTTTCCAAATATGGTTTTCTTGCAGTTGTACGTCTAAATTTGGTGAAGAAATGTCAGCACGCGGTGTTCGCATATCGTGGAATGGAACAGGAAGTGTATCAACACGTCAAATTTCCAGGAGGCGAGAGTGCCATGATGTTCTTTTATATTTTGGAATAGTGGATTTTTTTCAAGATTACGGTGTGATCAAACGTATTGAGCATGCTTACAAGTCATTGCAGTTCGATCCAAAGATGATTGCAGCTGTGAATCCCAAAGTATATTCTTCTCGCTTTCAGGCATTCATCAGCGACATATTCAAAGCAGATGACTCTCTCCACTGAGCCTCTCAATGGTAATTACTTCTTTCTACAGATGTTGAATCCTTTTGGTAGGAAAGTCAATAAGCTACTGAAAACCTGAAAAATCCCAAACTTTCCATTGACATCTTGAAGGTATATACACATTAATCATCCTCCTTAAGCGAGATCAATTACAACATTTATCCTGCGTGATAATTATCAACTGCGTCAGTTGGTTAATGTTTCTGTGCTGAACTTTAAATTTGTATAAGAATTTATGAAAATTTGATAAATCCCTCTGCTCAAGGTCCGGTCAAAGCATAAACATTCTATCCTAATCTTGTGGGTTGCTTGGGGGCCAGCAGCAGCAGAAAGTCTTGAGGGGCTGCTGTCATGGACCATAGTCTTATTTTAATATTAACGTTATCTCAACCGAAAAATAAAAATATATTCACAAATTTAGGCCCAAAACCTAGCTGAATGTACAAATTTGTGTTTCTGCAGGTTTCAGATACAGATGCATGCAAGGAGATGATGTAAAGGACAAGAAATGGTGTTTTTTAGGAAGACAGCAATGACTAACCATGGACACAATCTTCTGTGAGACTGACGGTGATCCCTTTATTACTTGAAAATAGAGAAAGTTTCCAGATGAGAAGCTCGAATGCATTGCTTCTGCACACACCAAGTAGTTATCTTATATTAGAAGGGATCAGTGCTACGGGTCTATTACCAATGAATTGGCTGGTGATAGATGAAGTTTTTCAAAAATGTGCAATGTGTTTTAAACTAAAAAATATTCCAATTTCTGGTATAAATTCGCTTGGCAAGTGACATGCATGATGCATTTGCCCTATGTAATAATCGCAAATGCTCTTACCGAGCTTTTCCATGTGTAACCTTAGGGAGCACATGCATTCTCATCTTTGACTTTGATGGATTCGGTTTGACTTTGATGCCCTTGTGTCACTCTCCCAGCGAGACTGCGCACAAGCGCCTGTCGCAGCGAAGAAAACTGAAGCCTAGGCCAGCCTCCTGGCCCAACAACCCAAACCACAGACTGAGTCAGGAGTAACTTTAGACTTTAAGAAGACTCTTTGGCCACTTTGGGGCCTCAAAGATTCGTTTAATGAAGGCACCACAAAACTAGACCATATTGCTATGAACAACCCACAAATTGAATTAAAGAGAGCTGTTTTAGCTCTAGATTTTGAAACAAATTTATCCTGTTTAGTTGTTACTATTAACAATGCCTTCTCTAATGACATTAGCTCTTTTAAATTAAACCAAAAATTGTTTAGCATTTTGCATGGACCAGTGAGAAACACGTGCTAAGAGAAACTATCTGTCTATAAAACACGACCAAAAATTAAATTTATAAGAACATTCATCCTTTCATGTGCCTACATGATAAATTATGCCATTAACTCAGTTGGTGGCTGGTGTGCATGTTTCATCATTCATTTGTCGGGCATAATATGTGGAATGTGGTGAATTTATAGAGTAAATTGCATGGGAGTTGGACCACATTCGATTAAGATGGAACTACTTTTCAGTGGTCCATCTCTTATGATTCTTGTGGTCCTTTTGTTTTTCAAATTTAATTATGTTCTTATGCACTGCCTTCGATTTTGTTATTGAATGGTAAAACTGCTTGTTACCATGTAAAGATTTTGAACATTTCAAATATAAAGTGCAGCAAGTACAAATATAGTCGTTGTTTAATTTACTAGGTGTGGTCACTAGACTGATCATCGTCATCTTGATTCCAACAGTTCAATTTTTTTTACAGGCTTTCTTTACCATGTCAGGTTTTAATTCGATCTTTGTCTTCCATCTCAAATAAAAATACTTTACCGGCACCCAAGATATTACATGTGTTTCACGTATAACTAAAGGGTTGGATGTTGATATTATTCTATTTTCCTCTGATCATATGGAAAATGGATGAATCCTTCATCCTTTGTGGTTTTATGGGCAAGAGCAAAGGGAATGAAGGAGTTTAATGTTTGCTTGTAATAAGGAGTTGGCTACAATTAACAAAACCTATGATCATGCATGCAAAACAGGTTACCTTCTCTAGTCTTAGCTAATGAAATTATGATTGCTGAAGTATCCTTTGAGGGGGAAAGAAACAAAGAAGTTTGTTAAGAGCACAAAATCTTTGGTACAAGGTTAAAACATTGGGAAAACCTAAGACTAAAAAACACAAGGGAAAAATGGAAAACAGGAAAAGCTTTTTTTTTGTTGCACGAGCAGATAGGTAGGATATGGACCACAAAATTTGGTGGATTTGGCAGAGACCTTGCTGGACAGTTTTCGTCCTAGAAAGTTTTAGCTTCAGCTGAGCAGTGGATAGAAACCCTTTGATAGCAGGGACAAAAAAAAATTGCAGAAGCTGGTTCAGGCAGCAAAGTAGAGGAAGAGGAAGCAGGTTTCTAGGGCCCTACCTATCATAGCTTGGGGTTAGATGCTGGTGTCACGCATTCCATGAGCCGCATGGCTAATAAAGCTTAATAACAATCTTTTGTTCTTCCCTGAGAATATTTTAGCCATCATTGCACTGGCAAATTTTCATTTAATTTGGCTTAATTTTAAGTCAGTAGCATTCTCTCAACTCCAAGGGCATGGTGACTCGGGTTAGAATTGATGGTCAGCCCTTATTGTTTCAAATCTCTTGCTTAGCTCTCAAGTTACATTTTGGTTTAGTCATCATTAGATTTGACAAGAAAAAAACATTTTTATTTCTATTTTTAGCATATCATTGCTAGTGACTGAAAAGGATCAACTGCCATAATGTTATCTAATCCATAGTTGGTGGATTTTGCTACTGTTAGTATTAGCACTATATTTCTTTATCATTTTATATAATAAGACTATCACTTTTTACATAATAACAGTATCATTCAAAGTTCTTTTTAAGGATAAGACAAATACTATAATTCATTACTCTTTGATAATCATTTGGTTTAGAAAGTCATTTCAACTCTGAAATTGAACTATGGTTAGACTTAGATATCAAGTTATACTTTTTTGGTTTTTATTTTTCTTTTTAATTCTCTCAAGTGCGTATATGTGAACATGAAGAGATACTCTTCTCCAGGTTCTCCAGGGTGATAGACTCATTAATTGATGGTACTCCTATAATGACTTTAATAGTGAATACTTACTAGTAATTACTAGTTTTTTTTTTCTCTAGCTCAACCTAGCAGGTGCCCCAGAAATAAGAGAATCCAAAGGCAATAAATAGTTGTAAGTGTTGGACCTAAATTAAGGGGGGAAAAAAACAGAGAGAGAGAGAGAGAGAGAAAAGCAAGCAGGGAAAGGGCAGCCCACATGCCCAGAAATAGTGATGAAAATTCGAGTCTTGAGAGGCTGACCAAAACTGTGAGGAGAGCCAAGCAGGGAAGATAATGAGGAAGAGCCATGAGGACGTCTTCTTCGCTCCAATTAGGGAGTGAAAAAACATGGAGAATGAGTGAAGAAAGGGAGAAGCACAATCACCCCACAGTTTGAAATTTTGAAGAGAGAGAGGGAGAAAGGAAAACAAAGATGGAAAGAAAAGAAAAAGGTGTGGAGAGAGAAGGAGAAAAGAAAGAATTCATGGTGAAAAAGTTGGAACGCGGGATCCTGGTAGGGAAAAGGGCTGGCCCCTCTACTCCTTCACCTACTTGGAGACTTGAGTTCTCTTCTCAAAATGCAACTACTCAAGAGTTCCTCCAACTTCCTCGTGGACCTTCTATTTCTGCTAGAAAACTCTGTGCCAACCTTTGGGAACTTCAACCTCACTACCCACTTCCCAATATGCGCAAAGGAGCTGCCAAGCTTCGCCTACACCATTTCAAAGACAAGGGCTTGGATGCTGATGTTGATCCTCCCGATAGTCCCCTTGATCAGGTAGGCCTTGCTTTCTTTCTTACAAGTAAAAACCAAGAAAAAGAAAAAGAAAGAAATGATTTTTTTGTTTTTAAAGTTTTAAGCTTTTGATAAAATTTTAGTATTTCTTTGGTGGTTCTCTGGGTTGTTTTTTAATTTAGTTTTTGAGGTTAAGTAGGGGTCAATTTTCTTTTGATTTGTTAATGTATCATTCTTTTGTCAAAAACTACAAAAGCTTTTGCTTTTCTTAGATTCTAATTGTTTGGTGGCTTTACTGTTCCTTGTCTTGTGTTTCTTGTTGTTCTGTATCCATCTTAATTCTTTCCTTTTGTTTCCTCTGCTTATTCTTTGCTTTGCTGTGAATGCAGAAAACTTTGCCTCTTTTTGACACTAATGGTTCAGATGCTTAGCTGTCCATGTCTGGTTTTCTTGTTGCTTCTGTGGGGCGCACACATATGGTCTAGTGAAAAACATGCCTGCCTTTCCTTTTTTCCTTTTATTTTTCTCTTTAAGTTTCATTGTCAAGTTGCTTTAGTCACCATATCTAGTGCTGGTCATCTATGGCCAGTTTGAACTGAAAGCCATGTCTTTTGATTGATGCGGTGTACCTGTTTTGGGTTGTGTAATAGTTGAACTGTTGAAGCATATATAGCGTGTTTAGTGTAGCTTTAATCGTCACTAAACGGGTAATGTTGTTACTCTGAGAATTGCCTTCTTTGCTGGTGGTTCGTTAGTTCCTATGCTCATAATTTTTCTTGGAAACAGCTTTTTTATTGGTTGGTTAGTTCGAATACTGATTCTCTTGTTTGGAATATGTATTTGAGTGCATTGCCGTTTAGTTGCAATCTGATGATGGATCTCTCTTCTCTATTTCTGGCTTGTTGATCTTGCTCCTTTTTAAGAGATATCTGGTCACATGTGTCTGAATTCTCTCTTGTTTTACCAAAGGGACACTTACCCTTGTGTACTTCTATTAATTACTAGTCTTTACCCTGAATCTTATGTCAGCCAGCAAGTGCAAGTAGCTTGAGGAGGCATATTGCAGCATCACTGATGCAACACCATCGATCAGGTGAAAGAAATGGTCATGCTCTACAGCCTGTATCTCCAGCAAGTTGTGGAAGCTCAATGGAGGTCAACATCTATCCACTTTAATCTGTAGATCTGTTTCTTTTCTTTGAATAAACTGATATTATATTTAAATATTAAAACAAATAAAGCTATTTGCAATTTAGAGCATCTTTTCTTAACTATCTCCTTAACCTCATGAAGGGCAGTATATTGTCTTTTCAATAGAAACAGATCATCTCCCATCGAGCTTCCAATTACATCTAGTACATTAATAAAACCTCCATGCACCTATGAGGTGTGACTAAAGACTCTTAATGTGTTACTTGTGCACTGATCTTTCTAATTAGAGATAAAAAAAGTCGATAATTCTTTTAAATTGTGGATTATACATAACAGATGTTAAAAATTATATATATTATGCATAAATTTAGTGTATGATTTTGTGGCTAAATTTTCTGCAATATGGAGTTATAGTGTTTTCAGTGACTGCTATAAAGATTAAGTTGATATTTATCATCAACTTTACAGTTTGTTTTTTGTTTTGTTTATGCTTCCTCAAAAACCGGTTGACTTGAAAGCTATTTTACTGCAATTGTATCACTTCAATTGATTCATATCAGCGTTCTATGCAGGTGGCACCTTATAACCCTGCAATCACTCCATCTAGTTCTTTGGATTTTAAGGGAAGGATTGGGGGGTCAGGTTATAGCCTTAAGACATCAACAGAGTTGATCAAGGTACTCAATCGAATCTGGGCTCTTGAAGAACAGCATGTGTCAAACAGGTCATTGGTAAAAGCTTTGAAAATGGAACTGGACCATTCTCGGGCCCAGATCAAAGAGTTGCTGCAAGAGAAGCAAACAGAGAGGCAAGAAATGGATGATTTGATGAAGCAAGTTGCAGAGGATAAACTTGTTAGGAAGAACAAGGAGCAAGATAGAATCAAAGCTGTCATTCAGCCAGTGAGAGATGAGCTCGAAAATGAGAGAAAGTTAAGAAAGCGCTCTGAAAGCTTGCATCGAAAATTAGCTCGAGAACTGTCTGAGGTAAAATCTTCTTTTGCTAATACATTAAAAGAACTTGAGAGGGAGAGAAAAGCACGAATTCTGCTGGAGAACTTGTGTGATGAATTTGCCAGGGGAATAAGGGAATATGAACAGGAGGTGCGGCTCCTAAAGCACAAGCATGAGATTGATCAAGTTGATGGGGAAAACCCTGAGCGGCTAATTCTCCATATTTCAGAGGCATGGCTTGATGAGCGGATGCAAATGAAGCTAGCTGAAGGTCAAACTGATCCTGCTGAAAAGAATACAATTGTTGACAAGTTAAGCCTTGATATAGAATCTTTTCTTGAAGCTAAACGCTCCACTGGATCAAGGAAAAGTGAGCTTAAAGAGAATTGCTCACGCCGACATTCTTTAGAGTCTTTTCCATTGAATGAGGCTGTTAGTGCGCCTCAAGGTGCAGCTGATGGAGAAGATTCCAGTGATAGTGATTCACGGTGTTATGAATTGAACAAAACCGCAAACAGAATTCAAAGCAAGGGGAGCTCTAAACATCATGGGGATAATGCTTTAGTGAGTCATCCTGAAGAATTAGTAAATCCAATTTTGACAAGGAAAAAGGTGGGGTCTAGGAATGCCATGAAGGGCAGTAAATTACATAGTTTGCGAGGGCATTTTGATGAACAAATGGCCACTGGAGAGGGTATACATGATAAAAAAGTCAAAAGGAATGGAACCCATGGATTGAGCTCAAGTCGTGTTCTTGATAGCTTAATCAGAAATCATTCCTTATCCTCAGAAGGTGACAAGGTTCATCCTGAGATTAGCTTGAAGGAAGATTCATGTGTGCAGTCGGTATTTAAAGGTCATGCGAGTCCAGTTCGACAATGGGTATCCAAGTTGACATCTCCAGATTTTGAAAAATCCGAGTCTTCTCTTAAATTGCCTCAGGGTATCAAGGAGAACACCTTGAAGGCAAAACTACTAGAAGCAAGACTAGAAGGCCAGCAGTCTCGTGCAAAAGCTTCTAAGGGCTCCATGTAGGGTTGATGTTAGATGTGCCTGGTTGAGACGTGCGGCTCTCCATGGTGAAAGATCTTGCCAGAGACTGAGGATTATGGTGCTGGTTTATAAAGATTGTACATTAACGTTTTTGGCTGTAATCTTGGGATTAGATATGTAATGAAAAGTTGTATACAATAGCATGGATCAACTGGAATGCCGGCCCCTTTATATCTTGATTAACATCAAAACCATCCCAGTCTTTCAGTATATTATCTGCAAAAATAACTGTTATCGTCTCGCTGGCTGCACAGAAATCACTTGTGCATTTGTTTAAAGTACGCTTGTTGTGGTAAGTTAATATTTTTGCAAGACTGATTCCCAAATTCAAATGCTTTTAAATAAGAGGAGAGTTATACAGGTAATCTAATGCTGACAACTTGTTCAGGAACCATTTGTTTCAAGATTGCAACCATTAAACCAAGCTTGAATTGTTATCTTACTTATCCAACCTTGTCCAAGAGATGAAATTTATTACTTTTAGTAAATTATTTCCATCTTTCAGTGGTAACCAACATTTGTGCTGATATACTGGGTACGGCATCTAAGAAACCAAAGACATTTGAATTTGATACTTTTGTTGCTTTTGACCATGAGGAAAAGAGAAAGCATTGATGTAATCCACCACAAGATTGTACTTTCATAGGCATTAAACAAAGCAAAAGCGGTCCAGAATCTGAACTTCTAGAGCTGTAGTGGTACTTTCTGCGCAAATAAAAAAAAAACCCCAGAATCCAATTGAAAAGGAAGGACTTCACTTCACCCGGCAATGACCCAGCATCAACTATCACCATATAAGGCATCTGAACACACTCATTTTTCTATCTTTTTATTAATAACATTGGTCCCTTTAATCCATTATTGATGAAGTGACAGGAGCACCTGAAAATTTTTTTTATTACTTGCAGATTTCTTTCTTGTCAAAACTTACTGCTTAAATTGATTGGACTGTGCCATATTTGTGCTTAGACCGCTTTGCGTTTGCTAAGTATTTTTACTGGTAAAAAAGATAGGCAAAGATATGCATGTTAATGATTTTTGTATCTTTTTGTGTAGTGGAACACTTTGGAAAGCAACCACCTGCTAAAGAATATACTACTTTCGACATAGTGATGGTATTGGTTACTTCAACTACTTGCTAGAATTGAAAAAATAATGTAAAATTCGATCCAACAAAGAAGGAAAAAAAGAGAGAAATATTTGAGTATAATTCTCTTTTTCGATGATGGAAACTACCACACTTGACAGGCAAAGATTGCATCAAGGCATACAGAGTGGCCTTATTCACCATGGGAATTTAAATCACAAAACAAGATTCTTGGAAGAACTTTTGGGGAAGGCAAGCTAATACATCTTGACCCACATTAAAGTTCAAATCTGAATCACCTCGGATTGATGGAAAGGAAGAGCTCTAAAGAAGAAATGGAGGTACCCCATTTGGGTAACCAAAAACCTCATCAGCTGCGTCAGTGCACAAACTCAGAGAAATATGTTGGCTAAGAAAATTATTAAGTAATGAAAAGAAAACTTTCACCTTTTAATTTGCTAATGATGGAGAATAATAACACTACACCAATTCCACTCTGCAGTTTAAAACTCTAATCGAATATTCTTGCTTCAAGGAGAAAACCCTCTCTTTTTTTCATCATTGGGACCCAATTTCGATCAGAACCAACCTAATTATACAATGAAAACATGTCACACCGACCAATAATAATAACTCATAATTGGAAAAAGACACCCCCATTACCACTAGTTTCGCCTTAATCAACTTCTAGGCAAGAAAATCTCATTCACAGATTATCTGTAAATTACTAATTCGACCGCCCAGATTGCTTCTGGATCCTCAAGTTTTGGCCTATAAAAAGGACCCCCATTTTCCCTTTAGTCTCACAGGTCTCAGCTTAATCACTTTGTACTACATTAACAGAGTACTTCCTATAAATAGTAGTTACATAGTACATACTATGATATGATTATAGTATTTTTCTTTTTTGGTAATTGCTTTGTTTTGTGCAGTGTTTGAATCGATGGATGGGACCCAATTACGGAGCTCTCTGAACTCCAAACCTGAAAGGAAGTGATGGTAGGCTACGGCTGCTAGTTCATGAATGCCCCTGGATGCGCAGAATGAGCAATGAGGCCGCACGCTGAGGGTTTGCATGAACTGGGAGACGTGGTTACCTTGATCTTTTTGGTATTGGAGTGAAGGGAGCTCCATATCGCGAGCTTCTTCCCTCCTTTCCTCACCATTTTTTTCCCTCTCTTTTGTCTTTCCTTCTCTTTGCTATCTCATGTTCTAACTTTGGACTCACGATTTGCAGGTAAATTTTAGTCTTATTTTTTCTCATCCTTACTGGCGGAATCATGATGGTAACGGATGACGAGTGAGGACCACCGTTACAAAATTTAATAAATATAATATAATTATTCTTTCGACACTTTTTTTACAAAATATTGAGTTCGTTAATATTTAAGAATTTTTATATTTAAAATCACTAAATTAAGAGCATATTGTTATCATGACTCAAAATTTTGAGAACCTTTTCCCCCTTTCTTAGTTTTGAAAGGTGGAGAGAATAATGGATTAGCATTAATGAAGAACTCGCAAAAGGAAACTCATTCTCACATGGTTTGTTTTGCATTGAATGTTTCCAGCTAACCCATTTTTGTTTCCAGGGTCGCCAGGCGGGAACTGCACTTTGCTACCAAAATAAAAGTTCCTCCAGTTTTGATTATAACTGATCAAAAGGCGTTGATACCCATAACTTTTGTCTACAGCAGCTAGCGTTTATATCCACAAGTTAGTAAGCTAGTTTATTGAATTTAGATGTCTCCTTTTTTGTCTTTTTTGCCTTTAGGACCACAGTTTTTGTACCTTGTCTCTTCATCAGGATTTTAAAACAGGGAATCCAATCATGAATCAACAACTATTGCAACAAATTATATAATGGTTTACGTTGAATAATTTCTGCAAATATAGTGCTTTTCACCTTCAAATGAGAGAAATTCTGATGTTAATACTATATTCTTTTGGAAGACAAATGCGGGAAAGGAAGCTCAAGCAACCTTCGGTAGAAACAGGGAAGCATCTGGACAGACAAGTAACGGTCACGGTCTTCAAGCAATGGTCATGGAAGGGATAAAAAGATAAACCCGGGGCTCACTTTCACCGGGGGTTGGCGAGCTCCAACATAGGAACTGAGTGAGTGCAAAGGGCCGAAAGGTACACTGTAAACTAACAAGGGATGTACTTCTGTAAGAAGAGTGGGTCTGGGGAGTAAGGAAGCAATGTGAGGAAGAGCAGGGAAGGAGCTAAAATTGTCTTATGGCTGACCGCAGGTCTTCGGCCTACACTTGGACTAAAGACTGGATTCAACATTACACGTTCCATTTGCTTTTCAAAAAAAAAAAAAAACTAGATTCATTTTTTCCATCATTTGGAGGACGAATATCTGCAACTGGTGGTGGAACTCGATGTCACTACACCACATAACAAAGAGCCGTTACAAAATATTGTTCCTTGCTTTTTCGTAATGGTTGAGACTACATAAAGCAATTTAAATCCAAAAATCTCATCAGTAGGACATGCAAAATATGAATCCTTGATCCATGAAGATGAGTGCTCACACAATTAACTGAAAAATGATTATTGTTTTTAAAGAAATATCTTTTGACCGTTAATAATTTAAACATTCTATTATCTTTCGTCCTTCAAATTAAAATTATTCATATAAAAAAATTGAAAATGGTTATATGATGACCGATAATAATGAGTCATATACCAATTTTTTTCTTTTTTCCAAAAGGAAAAGGTGCCATCCATCAGCGGCCAGAAAGTTAATCTTTTTTCACAATGACATGCAACGTTTCAGCAACACTGAGGAAGAAAATCCCACTTCAAGATTTTCTACATTTTTGAAATTTAATGGTCCAGATTATAAATAAATATGCAGCCAGATGCTAGCCCAGCCTATATAAGGATTGAGGACCAGTTTTTGGAGTCAAAAGCTGTTAAATTGGGTTTAGGCAGCGCCCAATGGAGCTCTCAACACTCCAACTCTGAAACGAGGTGATGGCGCAATGCTACAGCAGCTGGCTCATGGACACCCCTGGCTGCGCAGGGTAGACCCGCACCGTAGTGGCCCGCGCAGGCTAAGGGTTTCATCTTTTTGGTATTGGGGTGAAGGGAGCTCCTTTGCTCTGTCTAAGTTTAACCTTATCGCTTCTAATATTTTCAACAAAATTTAAGCAGATTTCCTTTTCCTCTTTTTCCTTTTTTTTTTTTGCCCAAAAAACTTAACTAGAGTTTAAAAACAAAAAAAATGTTAAAAATTTTGTTAATTTTATATTTTCAGGATTGACATGTACGACTAATTAACAAAGGGGAATGGCTCCATGGCAGGATTGCAAACAACTTGGGTGGAACCCCCTTTTGGGCTGTTGCTGTCTCAATTTCAAGGCTTCGGCCTTCTTTGAAGTACAGTATCTGCAACTAATGGTAGTAATTGTGCTACTTGACTCTTGCGTGCAGGAGGTGGGTGGGAATTGGGTTGCATGGAATCAGAATTCAGATATCTTAAATTCTAGCAATTATTTCGCCACGAGAGAAGGCCCGTCACATTCGTGCCATGAAGTACTCTTAAAAGGGGAAGATGTCAAAATAAATGTACTAGTTGAAGACGTGAAGGTCTTACTCTTATCAATGCACTAATGTGTAAATAAGCACTTTGATCACTCCCAATAGGAATTAAACCAAGTGCCTCAATTATTTTGTACTTTTTTTATAGTTCTTGACAATTGAGATTTCCCTTTTTTTTCCACTTTCCTGCTAAAACCAGGGTTATACCTTACCAAAATGCTACAATTTTAGTCGACAAAATCTGACTGTCCAATTTATCCGATGCCTAATACTACTAGTTTTTGGGTTTAATTAACCATTGATCCACATTTCCTCGAGATTCCTTTTTAATAAGGTGGATAGCATGTGCCTTCCATTAGCCATCGTTCTGTTCCCAAAACTACCCACATTTTTTTATCCTTTAATTTTGTCAGAGATTAAATCCCACGCCCGCTCATCTCTCTTTTCCCTCCTTCCACGAGACACGAAATCTAGCCTGGTAGATTTCCTTCGCTATCACCATTAATGCCTTTATTTTTTACTAATAATTTTCCTCAATCCGAACGTTTGCTTCTCTTATCTACTAGGGTTTTGCTTTTTCTTCCGGCTCTTCTCGCTTCTCTATATAAACCTCCTTACGAGTTACGACCACCCACCTCCATCTTCTCTTCTCGACTCGTCTTTGGCTCTTTGTTGTGACGTCTTCGTTGGCGGGTTGTAGTGAGTCATCAAGTCAGGATCACTATCATTAATGTTTAGATTAATGTTACCTGACCCTAGGGCTGGCAATTAACAGGGGGTGCCAACTTCCATAAAGACCCATTAAACTTTTCTCTAGGTCTTTAATTGTTTGACTGACCTTTTCTTGGAAGTTTTTGTTTGTGTGTGTGTGTGGTCGAAAGGAGCTCCCATCGGTCCAAAATGAGGACGACAGAGGGTGTACCCGCCTGCTGATTCATGGATGCCTCTAGGGTGCGCAGGTTAACAATGCTGTACGCGCAGCTTAAGGGTTTGCATGACTCAGGAGACGTGCTTGCCTTCTCATTTCTTTGCTTGGATTGAAGGGAGCTCCATCATTTTGCTCCTCTTACTGTCCATCCAATACTTATTTCACTTTGTTGTATAGTTTTAACATGTTCCTACACTTTGAAATCTGGGTTAGTTACCCACTTTCCGTTTCAAAATAATAATAATAGAAAAAAACAAAAGAAACATAATAGATACGTTCTCTGTTCTTGCAACGCACGAAAATTACATTTTCATTCACTTGTTTTGGGCTATTTTACTTAACCCTACAGCTAGCCCGTGTATCTAACTTGTTTCTTGTATATTTTCAACTTTTAATGGAAGCAGGATCTCGAGAGTCAAGAGCAAACACATAACTACGCTATCTTAGATTCATAAGGTGATAAATTTGCCTCATTACACGCTCAAGAGTGAAGACTACAAACCCAAGTTTCTCTTACTAGCAACTACTAATTATTGTTACCAAAAATTCATCTAATTGGGAATTGACTGAATTCTTATAGTCTATATAAGAGTTGTCCACCACTAGTTTAAATTGATATTAGCCTTTTCTTTTGTGTGGTCGAGTTGAGTTATATCGTAAGAAGAACTTTTCTGTCCTTTTATTAAAGGGACACTTGGGTTTAGGGTGCCAATTTGTCAACCCATAACGTATGACGATTGACGATTGTGTTGACTGTTGAGTGTAAACTGTAACTAAATTGGAAAATAGAAATAATTTTCTTCAAAAATTATCGTAGGACTTGGGCATCAGGGAGGGTGGCGTCGTTTGGATTTTCTTTATTCTTTAGTCAATTAACCACTTGGGTGGATTGGTTGAACTTGAACCTTCAATTTAGCGGCCAAACCCCGCCAAGAGAAAATTAAATATTATTTACTTAAAATAGTATACAAAATATATTTGCCTCTTGCTGCGTGTTCATTGGGCTCATGACATTTTAATGGTCAACATCGATTCACGAGCACAAGGGCAACTCTAGCTTTAATTATATCTTTTATCATTATTATCTATCAAAAGCACTCGCTAAAGCATATAGATACATGCAAAAGAAATGGAATGCCATAACTTTCAAAAATCTCATATCCCACCTTTTTTAATCGCTATATATTAATAATATTAGGTAAAATATCCTCACATCTTAAATTTTAATCAGATATATTAATTTTTAATTTTTAAATAGATATTATATTTAAAAAAAAAAATCTTTTACTGAATACATAAATTCAACCTTTAGTCATTTATATCAATTTGATAACATAATAATATTAAAAAAATAATTTTACTTTTTATAAATTTAAAAAATTACTATTATATAATTTTATTAATTAAAAAAATCTCCCAATTTAAGAGCTTGATTGGAGCTCTCAAGGGAAACACTAAGTGTTCAACCAATGCAAAGGAACTTGTTGGCAGAGGTGGAGCTAGTCAATTTTTGTTGAGAGAGTCAAAGATGAAAAATGTGTAAGGATTAAAAATTAAAACTAATATATTGAACTTAAGAAATAATCAAAAAATTAATAATATACAATACTTTTATATAACATGTAAATAAAAAAAAACTTATAATAGTTTTATAAGTATCGAATTTTACTTAAAAAGCATCCATTTCTTTAAGATTGAGTTTAGCACGTTTTGATTCGTATTACTCTTTTTTCATTATTTGAATTATTGAGATTTAATTGTTCAAGTATAGGAGAATTATTTAGAACTTACTCAAACTTTAATCAAACTATATTTTTTTTTTTGAAAAATGTTTTTATTGAACCTCTAATTGACCAAATACTCTTAAACCACTCGAAAACTTATAATGGCTGCTCAAAAAGAACAAAAACACCCAACAAAAAAAAAAATGGCAAACACATCAGACCACTAACATAATAAAACCTAAGATCAGATCTTAGTCAATATGTAGTTAACATCCAATATTGTTTTTTTATTTATATGTAAATTTAAAATATTAAATATAAAACTATAATATATAAAATATAAATAGTTAAATACAATATATATAATTTTATACTATAGTTAAATATATAAATAGTTAAATAATATAAATAGAAATAAAAAAAGATAGAAGAAAACTTTACCTCTCCTTAATTTCACACAATGATGGTGAGTGATCTCCATCATTCCTTATCCAAGTTCAAAAGCTTATAAATATCTTTTAAGAAATGAAATGTATTTTAATGTTGAGTTATAGAGAAGAGACTAAAGTAAAAATAAAAGGATAAAAGAGAAAAAGAAAAAGGAAGATAGAAGTGTAAAAAAACTTAAATTAGGGTAAAGTTAAGTAAGATTTATGAAGTTATTTTATTATTATTTATTTATATTAATATTAAAATAAAATATTATTTGGAGGGAACCATTAAAAATATATTGTAAACAAATAATTTCATAAATTTGGAAAGGGATCATTAAAAAATATATAATAAATAAAAACTTCTAAAAATTTTAGAGGGGCCATTAATATATATATATATATATAAAATAAAAAAATTTAAAAATTTTGGGGAGTTACATTACCCTCCGCCCTGCTTGTCGACTGATTTGAGAAAAAAAATATTTAAGATATTTCAAATTTAATATTAACGTGATTTAAACGTTTATGACGAAATATTCATTTTGAAAATTAATAGATTTTTGTGTAATTTTGATTAAAATTTTAAAAAATAAAAATAATTTATCTTAACAATATTTCATATGGAAGGTCTAGCACGTTTGGAAAAATTCAACTTATTTGAAAAAAAGAAAAAAAGAAAATGAATGGATCAGCAGCCGTGGATATTTACAAAGCAAAGAGAAAGAAGAAGAACGCAGCCAAAAGGGCAGTAGTTGAAGTTGAACGGCATCAATTGGCTCAGTCAGTCAGTCAGTCTAGGTCTGCTCTTATAATTCAACTTTGCGCGTACAAAATTTTTAACATTATGCCATTGTCTTGTGGTATCAAATAAAATTGTGAACTAATCAAACTCTGGGAAGTTTCTAAGATTGACAATGTGACCATTTTCGAGAATACTTCTTCCTTGGATCTAATCAAGCATCTTTTCACCTTTCATATTTTCAATTCAGCATCATGTTCTGATTAAATTATGCCAATGCAATATTCATTTTCAAGATACAAGTGGCTTCACTAAAATTTAAACTAAGAAAACTTCCGATCCCAAAGCATATTGTTGTACGCTATTCTGGAATTTTTTCTCTAACTTTTTATTCAATAATATGCTATGCTATTAGACCTATTCTCGTCCTATAAGTAGATTTAATTAAGGGTAATGTTAACTACTGAAATATTTAATTGGAAAAAATAGGACTCTATTAGTTTATCTAAACTTACATTGGTTTCAACCAGAACTTGTTTTTGTTTTTCTTTTCGTAAAAAAAAAAAAAGAAAAAGAAAATTGCCGTTGGCAAACTAATCATGTTATTAACAAAAGGAAAGATTAAAAAAAAAGGTTGAAAGCCCACCGCGACTGACCGACCAATTCCGCTAATCCCATATTCATTAAAAAAAAAAAACACAACTACTTCCTTAATTAAGAACAGAAACTGACGCAATAAACCAAAAGAAGTAAACAAATTGAACTACATAATAAGTACGCTGTGAAACACACATACACGAAAAAAGATCGAAACAAAAATACGACGGAAATGCGTGCAAAGGTTTTCTTCGGTTATTGTGTTGCCATTTAGAAGTTTGGCGGTTACCACCCGCAGCACCTAAATCCCTCTCCTCCCTCCTTTTGGGTAACGACAGCGCATCACTCTAGGGTTTCCTTTAGCGACGTCTTTCGTTGTCTCATCTGCTTTTTCAAGGTAAAAAGAGGGAAAAGGGAAAATTAAAAAAAAAAGGGGAGAGAAGTGAGGGTTTTGGTGAGGATTGGAATGAGATATCAATCGAATTCTGATCTATTCGACCCGAGAACGGAGATGGACTCCGATTATGCGCGTGGGGCCTCTGGGTCCGATGGTGATTTCGGTTTCGCTTTCAACGATAGTAATTTCTCCGACCGACTTCTTCGGATCGAGATTATGGGTGGGCCCCCCGAGTGCCACCCTGATGGAGAGGGTTGCACCAGTATCGCCGATTGGGCTCGCCACCGCAAAAGGCGCCGTGAGGATATTAAGAAGGAAAACGGTTTGTTCCTCTCTTCTCTTTCTTCTTTTGAAAAGTTTCTCATTGCTAATAGGGCTCTATTTCTTTTGGGTAAGTTTTGGGGTAAATTAAAAATTTTGAAAATTTTGAGCCGATAATTTTTATCAAGAAATTTATTTATTTGAAAATTTTGTTGGAAAAAAAAGGTTGTCCTGAAGTTAGCTTTTCTTGGGATGGACCTTAAATTAGTTGTTTGCTCCTTGCACAAGTACATGTTGTTGGGACAGATTTCAAAGAGTTAAGATTTACTCATTTCAACATTATAAACTTGTTCATAATCTTCTGTGGTTGTCTCAGTGGTTTTGTTATTCCTGATTAACAGTGTTCTTGGCATGCGGATGCTTATTCTTTGCAACTTCATGCCTCTTGTTTATGAACGCGGTTTGTTTTGTAATGTCGGCTGTTCTTTTAACCGGTTTCGTTTTTCATTTTGTTTTTTCAGTTTTGGATCTTAGTTTATGTCCTGATGAGCAGATTTTAAACGGCAACCAGCCTGATATGGACGATGGTGTGGGCTGTGAGAATCTAGATGAGGACGCAGTGGCAATGGTTGAAGAAACACAGTCAGGTTTTGATATTGTTTACACAACGGACTATTTGGTTCATTTATGGCTTATATTTATTTTTATGCTTTATTTGAATAAAGTTTGCAAAGGTCATGCAAGTGTTTGTGTTTTTTAGTGAATGAAAATTAAGCAAAAGACAAAACTGAAAGACGCGTATGGATATGTAGAATTTAACTGAAAGATGCGTATGGATATGTAGAATTTATCTGACTAAAGAAGTAGGGAATTTCCCTACTTTGAAAAAGTATCGTTAACGGAGGATTTTAGCTGTGCACTTTAAATTCTCAGTCCTTGTGCCATGACTGTGTATCACTTGTACAAAATTTGATCTTGTTTAGAACTTTGGTAGGCGATGAGGACGCAAATAGCAATGAATCAAGCTGGAGCATGGATTTTTCTACAGTTCTTAGAGTTAAAACATTGCATATCAGCTCTCCCATTTTAGCAGCAAAAAGTCCATTCTTCTACAAGGTAAGAGATAATTTTTCTTCATAAAAAATTTGTTCGGAAGAAAATAGGAGGAGGGATGTTTCTAAAATGCAAATATTCCTTGCCAGAACATTTGTCACCCTTTCCCTTTATTGGTATTTACTTATTTGTTTATTTGTTTATTTGTTTATTGACTAATTGTAGCTCTTCTCAAATGGGATGAGGGAGTCAGAACAGAGACATGTAACCTTAAGAATCAATGCCTCTGGTATGCATAAACTTCAATATATTTTTCTTGGTTATGTTACTTATTCTAACAGGTGTGAGCAGGCAAAGTTAAATAACAATTCTAACATTACGTTATATACAGAGGAAGCTGCCCTCATGGAGCTTTTGAATTTTATATATAGCAACACCTTATCTGTCACCACTGCTCCAGCCTTGCTTGATGTGCTGATGGCGGCTGACAAATTTGAGGTTGCCTCTTGCATGCGATATTGCAGCCAGCTATTGCGGAATTTGCCTATGACACCAGAGTCAGCTCTGCTTTATTTGGATCTTCCCTCGAGTGTATTAATGGGTGAAGCTGTCCAACCATTGACTGATGCTGCAAAGCAGTATCTCGCTGCCCGGTACAAGGACATGACAAAGTAAGCTCCCATTCTGCATGCTTCATGTTGTTTGACATAATATTGATAGTTTTATTAGCCTTGCAATGTGGTTACATATATCTAGCTGCTACTGCCTGTAAAACAAATTGTAGATGTTTGATAAGTTCCAGTCTTCGTCTTTACCTAGTCCTATCGGTAGTCTTTTGAGCTCCTCTGATCATTATATTTTGAAAATATTCATTTTCAACATGGAGAATAAGCTTTAACGCTCTTTTCAAAAAGAAAAAGAGAAAAGGTTTAATGCTACAATCTTGGGAAAACTATGCATATTGAGACGCTTGTATATACTTTTGGGGCATATTTTACCAGGTTTCAAGAAGAGGTCATGGCTCTGCCACTAGCTGGGATTGAGGCAATATTGTCCAGTGATGATCTGCAAATTGCATCTGAAGATGCTGTGTATGACTTTGTGTTGAAGTGGGCCAGGGCTCAGTACCCAAAACTGGAAGAGCGAAGGGAAGTGCTCGGTTCACGCCTTGCACGCTTTATTCGCTTCCCCTATATGACTTGCCGGAAGCTTAAGAAGGTGTTGACATGTAATGATTTTGATCATGATGCTGCATCAAAGCTTGTGCTTGAGGCCCTTTTCTTCAAGGCTGAAGCCCCACATAGGCAACGAAGCTTGGCTGTAGAGGAGTCTGCCACCATGAACCGTCGCTTTATTGAGCGAGCGTACAAGTATCGACCCGTTAAAGTGGTGGAATTTGAACTTCCCCGTCAGCAATGTGTAGTGTACCTGGACTTGAAGAAGGAGGAGTGTGCAAATTTATTTCCATCTGGACGGGTTTATTCTCAGGCATTCCACTTGGGTGGACAAGGGTTCTTCCTGTCAGCCCATTGCAACATGGACCAGCAGAGCTCTTTTCATTGCTTCGGATTGTTTTTAGGAATGCAGGAAAAGGGTTCCCTTAGTTTTGCTGTGGACTATGAATTTGCGGCAAGATCAAAGCCAACGGAGGAGTTTGTTAGCAAATATAAAGGCAATTACACATTCACTGGGGGCAAGGCAGTTGGGTACAGGAACTTATTTGCCATACCTTGGACTTCTTTCATGGCGGAAGACAGTCTTTACTTCATAAATGGTATTCTCCATCTTAGGGCGGAGTTAACCATCAGGCAATAACCAACCCCTGTTGATGGAGTTTGAGTCCATTTACATTTTAGCTTCACTAACTCCTTTTGTTGTTGTTGTTGTTGTTGTTGTTTCGCTTGACCTGAGCAAAACTCAAGATGTACTAAGTAGAACACTGGGCTAGACTTTTTGATTTGGAGGTTGAAGTATGATTAAAAAATGACCCTTCTGTCCTGCACCAAAATCGTGCTCCCAAAATGAGCCACAGAAAAATTGTAAATGTATATCAACTTTTTGAAGGGTAGAGTTGATGTCAAGGCTGGTTCCACACTAGAATGATTCTAGTCAACGGTCCACCTGTTGGGCTATTATTTTTATATAATCACATGAAGATAGTATTATTTATAAAATGGGATTGCATTTTTGTCATCTTTTAGTTATAATTGTCTTTGTAAGGTCCTCAGTATTGGGGCTCAAGTTTTGTTAGATGAACCTGGTCAATCAATTTAAGAATCATCAAATGCATTAATTGTGATAATAATTCCACTCGATGATAATATAATATTGACATTAAAGTCTTGGTCGACCCTTTACCTTTCATTCGAGCAAAATTCCTAACAAAATTACTTTCTTGTCCTAAAGATTTAAGTTGAGCAGACCATAAATATCAATGTAAAAGATATTAACCCTTTTTTACAACTTTATCCGAAGGAAAATTTATGGTAACATTAACTTACAAGAATGAAATTTTAGCGCAATATCTTGCTGAATAAATAATAAATTTTTCGTTTATGAAAAGTATAATAATTATAGAAAAAGCTCACAACTTATGAATCCATTCTATACACGATAACGATTACTTGTTTGGTTTAAAAAAGATCATTGAACCGGAAGGATATCAGACCGGTTAAGAATTTATGATTCCTTCTATTAAACTCTTATTAAAATTAATCAAATTGATTAATTATTTATTATTTCAAAAAATATTTGTCTATAGTGAAATTTAAATTTTTACCTTATAGAATGATAAAAATTTTTATGCGATTTATAAGATGTCACATGTTTAAATTAGTAAATTGAAACATTTTTTGAAAACGAATAATATACTACCGTGTGAATTATAAGACATCATTTAAGATAATTATATATTTTATTATAAAAAATTAATTTATTAGCTAATTAGCTTAAAGACATGTAATTGGACTAATTAAAGTTAACTCATGAGTCATGTATTTAGAAATAATGTCTAAATTGGACAAATTAATATTTATTGATCAGTCAATTTATTTCTAAATAAATTAAGACAATTTAAAAATGATATCTACATTTGATTGAATAAAATTTACCCATTTATCTCTAAAAATTAAGATTATTTGGATATAAAATCAAAATTTGATAATTCAATTATTTCTAAATAAATTAAAATAATTTAAAGATAAAAATGAAAGTTAATCAAAATACTATTTATTAATTCCAAGAAACTAACCTCCAAGTGCAAGTGAAAGATCTCTAAAGTTCGAATGTTAAATCCAGCTTGCGGTGTGGAAGGTTTTGATCCTTTTGCTCCGAGAGGAATAACCTCTCATCATATTGCAGGAGGGACATTGGGCATGCTTATTCCATCTCATCGTCAGATTATGTATTGTCTTTTCGAATACTATAGTTGCTGTCTTGTTTGCAGTTTTAGTTGTTGCTAGAACTTTGTGGTATGATTTAGCGACTACTCTCATCGAATTATTTGGTCCTACTCATCAAGGATACTTCTAGCAAAAAATATATAGAAGGATTAGTGCTGGGTTAGCCGAAAATCAAAGTTGGATCTACAAGTCAAATTCTAAGACACAACTCAAAAGGAGAAGATTTTTGAAATTTTTTATTCACAGCTCATTCATCTAATTTTCTTATTAGCTTCGTTTACAGCCATTCCATCAAACCTTCGTGCTTGAATGTTTACACAGAAACAACAAGTCGTGCCTTGAGTTCCTAGATGGCTATACAAACAACTCAATCAAACAGAAAAAAAGTGATGAAGAACACAAACTGATCTTGAACAAATTCAATTGAGATTTTGGAAAATTTTCTTCATTTTGATCACTGTTTCTGTATGACTGAGTTCTTCAACCGCATTGCTCCATTCTAAAGATGGAGTGTTTGTGTAGTCATCCAAGAACTCAAGGCATGAGCTTGCTACTTCTCTATAAACATTAGAAAATGATGGTTTTTGTGGAATAATTGTAATCTAAGTTGACTAAGGGAAGTAGAAGAATACATATGAATAAAAAGATTTAAAATATCTTCTCCTTCTAAATTGTGTGTATGTACCTTTTTTTATATTTAATTAATATTTTTAATTATTTAGTAATTTTTTTTTTGTTATTTTGTGTTATCTATTTTCAAATCCTATTTATGAGCGTGATTTAGTGACTCAATCCAACAGACCGGTTGGACCTGTTGGAGCAAAAACCGGATACCCAGCCGGTTCGAGGACCGGTCAGTTATTAATACCTTGCCGTAACCCCAACGCAACCTTTAAGCCGACTATGAGAAACTTATTAATACAGTAAGATAAGAGAAAACATAAAAGGCACAACCCAATTTTTATTTTTGAGAAGTTCATAAAATTAAGAACGTGAGTTAGGGTTTCTGTCTTGAGCAGAGGGAGCAAGCGAATCGATTCGTCTGAAAGATGCCGAAGAACAAGGGAAAGGGAGGAAAGAACCGAAAGAGGGGAAAGAACGAGGCAGACGACGAGAAACGAGAGCTAATCTTCAAAGAAGACGGCCAAGAATACGCTCAAGTCCTCCGCATGTTAGGCAACGGCCGATGCGAAGCCATGTGCATCGACGGGACCAAGCGGCTGTGCCACATCCGCGGCAAGATGCACAAGAAGGTCTGGATCGCTGCCGGTGACATCATCCTCGTCGGACTCAGGGATTATCAAGATGACAAGGCTGACGTCATCTTGAAGTACATGCCCGATGAGGCTAGGCTTTTGAAGGCTTACGGAGAGCTCCCGGAGAACACGAGGTTGAATGAAGGGATTGCTGGTGGGATTGACGAAGAAGACGATGGCGCCGCCGATGATTATATTGAATTTGAGGACGAGGATATTGATAAGATCTGAGTTTCAGAGGGTTATTTTTGGTATTATAAAGTGTCTTTTTTTTTAAAAAAAAAAAACCTTTTCTTATGATTCGGTGAATGGCGTTGTTTGTTGGTATTTAATATTTGGGATGTTTATCTTTAATTAAGAATTATGGATGGTACCTTTAAGTATGGAATTGGTATTATTTTCTCTTAAAATTTGACGTGGTTGCTGAGGTGTTATCTTAATTCTTATATTGGAATTGGGTACATGTGGATTTATGAGTTATGGTGGATGATGAAATCTTTTCTGGTTTTGTGCTTTCATGTTATCCTCTTCTTTTGGGAATTAGTTGATAATTATGATGCTTCTGACTCTGTGGGGTTAAGTTTTTTTATGTTTTTCAACTGGGGGTTTGAATTTGATTGCAGGAGGGGAGGTGAGGGACTTGAACTTTGTGGGAGTATTATGATTCTTGATTCTTAGTATTAAGCATGTTTTGAGGGTAGAGGTTCCAGGAATTCCTGGTTTAGGTGTTCAGCTTGATGCTCCAGGGTTTCACCTGAGTTTGATTTCTTTCTAAACATATATTTTGTGAGGTACTGGTAGGTGTAAGCACCATTCCAAGCTTCAACAACCAAGCCCTACTCATGTTTTTACTGACACTTTCTTATTTTGTTGCCTTTTCCAAGAAAAAGAAATGCTATCTTTGACCTTTTTGGTGTGCAAAATTTTTGGAATTGTTTCTCACAGCACCTAAGAATGGCTTTTCATCATTGTGTTAAATTGATGGTCTTATGAGAATGTTGATTTCTGTTGCCATCCTTGACATGGCCGCAGAGAGAACCATTACTGCAAGCTGGAAGGCTTTAATGAGCAATCTTTCACCATAACCAAATTGATGGTTAGCATTTTCAAGTGTTGTCGTATCAAGTATGAATTTGCGTCTTGAATCTGGTGGCAGTGGGTTAGCTTTAATTAACTATGAATGTTGTTATTCTGAAAGTAGGAGTATGAACTTCTTTGACTGACTGTTTGGTGAATGAATTAGCTTGCCCCTTTCTCAGCGAGTGTAATATCCTTTGCCATTGCTTGTGTTCTTTGATTTGATTGGAATCTGTGTTCATGAATTTCATCATGCATAGCAGTGAAGTTGCCTTTGCTTGGCATATCTTCTTATCTTGGCATCCTCTGCTCTCTTGTCATTGAGCAAAGTTATACCTCTACCTCAGAGTCGAGTACTTGTCACTATTATGTTCATCCTCACAAGTTTCACTTGGAATGGCATTCAAGCTGTCGTACTCCTCCCCGTAGGTGCAGGAAAGAGATAAATTAAACTACACTTGCATCTTCCTTACAGACAGTGTTCTACATTAGTTTAACAAACCAAAATAATTATTTAGAATTATCAAGAAGCTTGTGCAGACTCAACAGCTATGGTTTGTTGCTTTTTCTGCAAGATGATTTCTCACCATTCAAACTTTTTGGACTTAGTTCCTTACATCATTTGACATTAGATTCCTCTCTCATATCTCAACCAAGAAAGAAAAAACGAATTTGGAAACATCAATAACAGACGTCACGTCAGACACCATGTTAGGTTACAAGTGTTTCCAATGCGATGTGAATAAGTGTGAATTCTAGATTCTTTAATGTGGAAAAGAGCAGAGAGTGGTAATACAGTTTGTGATATTTTCTGTGCGGCTCAAATTCCATTCTAACGCATTTTGCTAAGGAAATATGCTGTGACTTAAATTGGCCAAGAGGACATCGGCAAGGGAGATATATCAGATTCGATGTACATTTGAATGGCTGAAACGGGCTGCTTTCTTCACATCAACATGGCATATATATATATATATATGGAAATTATACCCAAACACATAGAATTGACAAGTATTGTTCATCGAACAGAGCAATTAAAAAAGGTGACAAGAATTCATACAAGGCAATCCTACAATTACAGGATAGAGATGTCTCTTTTACAGGGTACAAAGGTACCAAAAAGAAAATGATCGGAAATAAATAAGCACCCCCATTTTGTGCATCTATTCCGTTCCGGAGATCTTCTTCTTCAGTGCCTCAATATCCGTAGCTAGTTCTTTCCTGCTTGACTGAGGAAAGGAATAAGCATATTGTTAGCACAAGGTTTTCGTTGTATGAATATAATCTGAAAATCAGTAAGATTTTAATTGTAAATTAAGCTATTCTTCTAGTTAAATACCATCTCAAAGAAGAGCCCATTTTCAGATTTCAAAGCGCAGGTGTGTAACTCTCAAAAGTTGGTTCAAATTCATCAATTACATCACTATCTCTTCGTGCATTTATAAATCTCACATGGGTGTTCTGTGATTTCTTTCTGAGAAAGCAAAACACCTTGTAATTGTTTGAATGATGAGGAATGCAGAATGGCTTATGCAGCAAGATTCACGAAAGACTAACCAAGTAATCACTAGGTTATAATAAAGATATTGAGCATGCAACCATGTACCTTGAAGAGAAGGTATCTGTAGACAAACCATCCTGTGTATCCAAGTCCAACCAACTCCATTATCTTTGGAAGCTGGTAACCACAAAAAAAATCGTTTCAGATTGGATCAGTGACTAGGGAAGACACATTGTAGCAAATTCATAGCCGATTATTAATCAGGAAAAGCTAATCTAGTTCTAGAATTTAGCCCCTTGTTTTGAAGAAAAGGTGAAGTGTTAAGAAATCACTTACCAAAGGGACAGAGTTAATGGCACCAACAAGAATAGCTGATAACCAAACTGCAACAATTGCCCCACCACCATAAATAAGTACTGTGGACTTGTTCTCAATTTTCTCCCACTAGTAAACATGAGGAAAAAGCCCAGTTAGTTCAGCCATAAACTGAAGGAAAACATACTAAGCAGCTAAAAGAGCAGGAAATTGATTATTCAGATGACATAATGACTGAAGCCTGAAGCTGTTAATACTACTTTATTAAGGCCATGTTTCTTACCTTTTCCTTCAAGTCAGTGAAAAGCTCCCCAGCATCAACAGAGGTTGTCTCCTCTGAGGCTTTTGTCTGGAGCAGAGAAAACCTCCGGGATTCTGTTTTTGAAAAACAAAAAGTAAATAGGGATTAAATAATAAGCTAAGGAATACATCCCAGAGACTTTTGAGAAATGAATAAATGAATAAAGCATTTGTTTATGAGAAAATGAGGCCTTTGTTTATGAGAAACTATTGAAGACAGAGACAACCACAACAAAGCATTTTCTTGGGCTTATTAACTTGATGAATTAGGAAGGAAGAGCAGGATTATCACTTACTAACAGTTTTTCTCCCTATAAACAATTTCTTAATATGCATTTTACACGGGAATTTCCCAAATTTTGCAGTAGATCAATAGCAAAAACAACTCTTTGAGACTTGGTGCTCACATTCTATTCCAACCTTTGATTCTATTTCACACATTGGAAACTTAACTCCAATTTCCAGGCCACAAGATGTAAAAGGATTATTGAATTTGGCCTCAACCACTGCATCTCCATTTCAAATTGGGGTCCCATTTTCCCTCTATTACTGTGAGTTGAAAGTAAAAACAGTTGAGTTTTCAACTTTACCATTCAAAAATTGCCCCATCATAAGACAAGCCCCCAGTCCCACCATTTCTCTTCCGGATTACTTTTCAACTATTACTACAACACTTCTGATTATCGGTATTAATCACCCATCAAAGATTTCCTTTAACAAACTCATATTCATCGCCAAAAAGAAGGATCTTCAGTTCCAGATATGATGATAGGAGTACAGAAGCTAAAGTCAACCCATAAATTATTGACCTTTAAGCTTTCATTTTCTTTCAATAAAATCAAACCAAACAAAATAATAATGTGTTCGAAAGCATGTACATTTTGCAAGTGAAGTGAGTGTTAGAAAAGGGAATGTAAACAACAGTACCTGGAATTAGCTTGACAGAAGATGAGAAGGAAGCGGTGGAAACGCGAGGGGGGAGGAGCGGCAAGGCAGAGCAGCGAGTGGTTCTAAGGGCGGTGGGGACACGTGGAATCAAAACAGCGGTGGCCGCCATGGAGGATGATGCTGCTGCCGCCATTTCTAAATTTGTTTTAGCTGCTTCAGATATGTGGCCGCTCGAACGCTACAAATCCTATCCTTTTTGCTTGCTAGCTTTTTCACAGCTCCGTTTGCTCTTCAAGAATTTTCCTTTTTCTCTCCTTTTTGTTTTTCTTTATTTTATCATTTATTTAGTTTAGCCTTGAATTTTACCAAAAAATTTGTGCCGCTGTCATGGGTGAGATTTTAGTGCGCCCTTTGGAACACTGATTCGGTTGATCGACACGTGGATAAGATTAGGATTCTGATTGGTTGACTCCCTATCTGCAATCCACGTTTGAGGGGTCTCCCCTCTATCTCTTCACACATTCTTTTTTGGACAAAACAAAGATCAAAATTTGGACCAAACTCAACTTCCTCTGTTCCTCGCGCTGTCTTGTTTCGTCATTTCGCATTTTCTTGCTTGATTTTCATTGTTTTTATTTTTTTTTTTGGGATTAAATTAAACGTCGAAAGTTTAACAACTGAGTGATGACTTGATTAACTGTACCCCGCACGCCAATGATTTCTTTATACTTTATAAACATTGACAATTGAGATCACTCATCCTTTCATTTCTCTAATAAACCTACTAAAATTCTTTTATTTAATAAACAATATTACATATACATTTCACGTGCATTATTGTGTAAAAGGGATTAATAAATTTCATGTTAGGAATCAAGTGACATAAATTGAATTTAATATCATAATATTTATAAATAAAAAATGAAAACATTTAAATCATTTCCTTTTGCTATAGAATATGTTTTTAAAAAGATATTACCTATTCTCTTTTTCTCTTCCATCCTTTTGGCATAACGGGTGTGGCATATTTTAATAATTATTTTTATGTGAATGTGATTACTATTCTTAAGTTTTGAGTTTAATCAAGCTTCAAAAATGAAAACTGAAAACTAAATCCTCCTCAATAAATTTCTGTTAATCCAAATTAAATTAGTAGGGAAAGGACGGTGAATGTCCTCTTGCTAGTACTGCACTTCAATTCCAGCATTGTGTACCTACAATTTGGTTTCGAGGCGGACACAAAATGGGGCTTCCAGGTATTGACAAATTGGGCCCATTTCTGGTCCATTAAACCTACTAGATGACAAAGTATCCAATTCTTGGGCCTTGGGAATTGGTAATTTAGGCTCCTGTCTAAGGTTATGGGCTTTACCAAGACCCAATATGGTTTAGAAATAAAGAAGAAAAATCCTTTTTGTATTTGAGACATGACCATATAATTCTTTTAACAAAGATAAGCTCTCTAAACAATTTCTAATTCCTAATTCGTTAAATTATTAATTCTACAATAATTACGAATACCAAATAAACATGTCATCATATGTTTGGAAACACACTTTTTGTTTTAATTTTACATTAAAAATTCTAATGTTTATAACATCAGAAAAAAGATATTGTATTAATTAATTAGGATTAGGTTATATAAAATCCAAATGCAATGCCGGTGCACCGCTTTGCTAAGCCAGTTGACTTGGGCCGGACAATCCTCCAAAGATTCTACTCATCATTTTGGAGATTGACCCAGTCTTTCCAATTATTCTTCTTCTTATTATTCTACGAAATTAGTCTGCATTCCATATGTCATGCAAAATAGCAGCCGCCCACCCCCAACAAACCAAAACTTTGCGCTCATCCTAAGCCCTTGGTCAAGCAATAGTTTATTCTTCATTTTTGCCCTTCAGAAGATTAGCTTATTCTTGGTCTAAGAAATAGGGCATATTATATATCAATGATTGTGCAACACCAATCATTAGTGGACTGGGTTCTTTTTTAATGAAATTGAAACAAATTATATGGAATTAATAATATATATAGCTTCACATCTATGAGATATCATAGGACTATTTTTTTTCTTTTTTAATGAAATTGAAACAAATTAGATAGAATTAATAATAGCTTCGCATCTTTGACTTATCAATTATAACTTGTAAGAAATCGGTTAGCTAGTCAATTAGACATGCAGACATAGTTTGACCATCTAATTCACCCACATAGGTTAGTTCGTAAGGAGAGGAGCAACGTTTCTTTATTTTAAGAGTAAAATCCTAATGCATTAGGTTTATATTAAAAAATAGGCTTTAAAGTCGGCCAATGAAAAAACTAGATTGAGATAAAATTTAAAAGATATATTTAATTATATTATAATAAAAATCTAATGATAAAACTATATCATAATATCAAAATAGATCGTTATTTTTATCGTTATTTATGTGATAAATTTGTTATTTTTATACATAAAATTGATATTGCGTGATAAATACAATATATATGAAAAATATTAAAATGATTGTAAAAAATATATTTGTTATTTAAATTTTTTTAAAAAAATTAAACACATAAGTATATATTCACCTGTTAAGTCCACCTTTATAAACCAATAAAGAAAGCTGATTCGTAAGTTGAACGGAATAACACCCAAAAAGAATATACAAACAAAAGTAAAGCCTAGGTACCAGAAAGGAAAAGAAGACGAGCTTCCGAGTCCACTTGCCTAAAAATAACCAAACCTAAATTAGGAGGTGTGTACACCCTCCCTCCTCTCCTGTGGGACTAATCTCCCCCTCCATGGCCTCGTTGGCACCGCTGTCACTACCAATTCCCTCTCCAACTAACCCACCTGACTAGGAATCAAAGAGAAAAACGTGAAACAAAAATGATTAGAAATTAGATTTCTTTTTTTGCCTTCATGAGAATACAAATAGAAACATTTTAATGATATATTGGAAACCTTTCTTTTTTGGGTGCCAGTTTAGCATGGCTTTTCCATGTTTCATAGATATGCAATACAACAGCTAGACATCCCATTCCCATTGCAGCATTTTGATCTCTCTTTCCCTTTGCCCCTTTCCACTCTCCAGCTCATCCCGGTTTGCCCTGTCTATAAAGTTTGAAGATTTCGAAGTCGTGATCTTCTTTTCAAAGCTCTCATTCTTTTGTCTGTTTCTTGCAATTCTCGAGTTTGGTTTTTTATTTTTGTTTGCGTTGCATTGTTTGATGCAAAAGCTTTGATTAAAGAAGGAAACCGGTTTCGAATTATAACGTAAACAAAGCGTTCTTGATGGGGTGATATTATTGATGGGGTCTGATAGAAGTTGGCTCATCATCTTCATCGTTTTCTCTTCGTTATTATCGTCGATTGCTGGTGGCTCGGATAGCCATGATCCAGAGGCTTTAGACGCTTTGTTTCATTTTTACGCAAATCAAACATTGGCGAAGCACCGCACAGGTATTTTATACAAAATTCCCCTTCCTTCTAATTTCTCAGGCATGGAAGTTTCGGTCATTAGACTACGCAGCGGGAGTTTATGGGCCAGAGGAAGCAATTCCAGCTTTATCATGATCCCACCTAGAGTTAGAGCATTCCCTCACGTGAAAAGATTAGCTATAGTTTATGAGAACCTGGGAGAATGGTCGTCAAAATACTATCAGATTCCTGGTTATACATTAGTCTCACCGGTGGTCGGCTTCAACGTTTACGATTCTTCAAATGCAACTACATTAAGCGATCGAAAGGTCACGTTGAGCACCACGAGTGATCCCGTTTCAATTCATTTTCCTTACATCGAGGCAGAAGATAAAAATGTGACGGAACTTAAATGTGTCAAATTTGGAGCTGGTGGGTCAGTTAAGTTTCAGAACATGACAGCGAGGAATGTTTGTGTCACGGGAAAAGCAGGGCACTTTTCTGTTGTGATACCGTCTATGCCAGAGAAGAAAGTAAGAATCTGGAAATGGTGGGTGATAGGCTTTGTGTCTGCAACTGCTGGGCTGGTCTTGTTGATTTTGGTAGCAGTAATCATTTTCATATTACTGAGACGGATGAAGATCAAAACTATGGAGAAGGAATCTGATAATGCTGAGACTTTGGATACGTTTTGGGTTAGGGGAGATAAAATGCCTTCTGCATCAATGACAAGAACACAGCCAGTCCTTGAGCATGATTATGTTCCTTGACCCATATTCTTTACCTTTCATTTTTCTTTTTTCTTGTTTTTTTTCCCTACATTTTGTTCTTTTCAACTCTTTCAGCTTCTTATAAATGGAAATACTTTCATCATAGATTTGTAATCCTGATATCTTCTCTTCTCATCATTCTTTGGAATTGCTGGTAGCTCATTGAAGAGAAAATACATTAGTAAGTTATTTGGTTAAGTCTTTCCTCATTATTTATGAGAATTTTGTGGAAGAATTTGATTGGGAAAACCAGTGAACGTTATTTGATTAGGTTAGCCAGTGCCCTATAAGTGTTGTACCGTATGCAGTCATTTAATTCATCCCACTCCCAAAGAAGATCCGTAATGCTTTCTCTGCGTTAGGAATAGGTGAAAACTATGCATCACCAGCCAGCCCCACGGCCAGGTTTTGGTAGGACGGTAAGTTTGGCTTTTTGGCCTGTAACTTTCATTTATTATAAAATGTACTATTTTAATTATTCCAGTTAGTCTGATCTTTTGGCTCTAGTCTTTAGTATCCTAATAATTAATACTAATCATTAGGGGAAAAGACAAGCATTTTGGAATGTTGGGTTTATTTTGTGCAGAAAAAGCCTGTTGTGCCTATAGCTGGAGAATATTCATTTCTTAAGTTCTAATTGAAACCAGAAGGGCAAAAGAAAGCAACTGTTAACATTTCTTTTTGCATTGGACGAGAAAGGAGAACAACTCCTCTTGTTTAAACGATTAATCAACCATCAACTTTGGCTAATGATATTCTAATTAATTATGCAGTCAATGTACCTTAATGTATTCAAGGGGAGAAAAAAGGCTTCAAAGAAGAATGAAAGCTGCTATATTTGACAAGCAAACTCAACCTACCAGGCCTTTTATTTATTCACTTTGGTTGTTCTGGAGTAGCTCTCAACAGCTTTGATTCATTTTCTGAAGGCATAAGAATACAAAATTTTCCGTGATCATGTAAATATCGGTTCGCCTGCAGGGCTGCAAATGTTCCTGCCGACGCACTCCCAACAAAGAAGTTAATCAGCAATCCCATTATATATGGTTGGTAACTTTTTCCTTTAGTATATGATGCAGGCTAGACAAACCGGTTGTTTTGAGTGAATAAAGCAAAATTGACTTGCGATAATCCGACTGAACGGTCAAAGTTCATTATAATTATTCTTGAACGAAAGGGATTAATATTTCAACCAATGTGGTGGAGGTCACAGAGCTTGTGAAGTGGAAAAGGAGGGTCAAATAAAGAGCCATTGAGAATGGCCAATGTAGTAAGTTTGTTGGCTGCTTCAGATGCATGAATCCCATCCCAGCTTACATAGTTGTTTGGGTCTTCACAAGCCGATGCAGTCATATTGGTTCCGTTGATCACCTTTGTGTTCCCACAGTAAACCACTTGGTGGAAATTATAGGTGCCACCACCATATCCACAACAAGCTCTGGTGCCATATCGAAGACCTGTTCCAAAACCAAAACAGGGAGAAATCAGATTTTACAGTTTCATTCAATGTGTAAGTTCCAATTTGATCGCAGCCAACATTGCATTATGGAAATCCACTTTATGCAAAGATCAATGTGCTTGAATTTAGTCCAAGGATGTAATTACCATGGGCTGTAGGATGCTGGAAAAGCTCTAACAGAACAGCATGAGTGTCCACATATATTAGAGAAGCATTGGGAAGATCTCGTCTAGTTTGGCTTAGTGCCTCCTTTAACATGTTGTTATAATCGACCACAGCCTTGTTGTAAGAAGTCAGGCAACCAAATTTGTCCAAGTCCGAGGTGTTGTGTGGCAGCTGCACTAAAAACGCTGGATAACAGCCAATTGGTGCAAGATTTAGTACAAAAAATGTACGTCCCCCTAGCCCATAGAGCTCCTGGAAATTTTAGCAGCTAGATTGAGTATTAAGTTAAAACGTAAAGTCCCAGCCCAAAATAAAATTTGGGCTTCTAAAAGACTATCTTATGGAGAATTCAGTCTCTACCTTGACAGTGCCAGCGATTTGGGAAACCACCTTGGGAAGATATTGCTCCACTCCCTCAATACCAATGGCTTTTAAATTTGAAGTGAAGTCATTCTGACCAATATAAAAGGTGTAGAGTGATTTTCCAAAGATATCTGTTGAAGGCAGCTTCGTTGTCGTTGACCCTAATTAATAATTTAACACTCATGACCTTTACATTGCAAAAGAAAAATGGAGTTTCAATGTTTTATTATCAGGATGGGCAATGTAGTGGTAGTGGTGTACCTTTTTTATTTCCAGAATGATATTCAACAACTTTAGCCTTGAATTCCTTCATTTGATTGAGCTGAATGGCCAAAGAAAAAGGACTGATCCCAGTAACAAATAAAGAAGTGTTAGGCAAGAGCACAGTGGATGCCAATGTTGCGTAGTTGGCTCCATGCCTAAAATCAGATCCAATTGATTGCAAGTATGGGCTGATGAATGGCAATCCCAGAGCTTGAGCTGCAAATCTTAAAAAACAATATTAAAAGAGAAAGATAAAAATATGATGTTAATTTTGATGAGAATAGAATGAGTGTGAACGTCTGTCATAAAAATAGACTACAAGTTTTGCTAAAAGGACATGTAATCCCTCTTCGCAATTACCAAGGATCGAATCCTAAGATTCCTGTTCTTTATTACCAAGGTGGACAATAAACAGACTCAACCAGCAGATATAGGGTTGTCAAAATCTTATTTAGGCCCCGTGTAATCATCTATCACTCATTAATGATAAGATCGTTCAAAAATGGGCCATTGCGGAAGATAAAATGTATAATCAAGGGCAATCTCTGAGTCGTCTATTCAAGGTCGAAGTCCAGCCTGGAAAGAGTATCCTGACAGAACCCACCTTATGGACTACGTCTTGGACACAAGTGGAAAAGTTGGCTCATTAGATAATTGCTGGATTGTCAGTTAAGATTGATGCTGTTCTTCGATAAATTAATTGACATGCCCCAACTCCTTTCCAGCTCGACTTCTTGTCTTGAGTTGGGAAATTGCCCGATGAAACCTAAACTCTAGTCAATGTAGGATAAGGAAATGTCAAACGAGTGAGTAAGGCCTAGGAATAGGAATAAATTGTGTTCGTTACACTAATCTCTTCTAAATAATTGAAGGCAAAGTGTGTCTAGCATTCGACGAAAGGAAGAAAGATGAAGCTGCCTTGGAAGAAGAGCGATGCAATGGAAGGCCCACAGGAAGTAAGCTACTTGACAACTTATCTTCAGTTGAGAGTAAAAGAAAAGCTCTACACAAACACATCTGATTCCCTGAATCTTCACTGTCTCAAGCTACTTGACAACTTATCTTCAGTTGAGAGTAAAAGAAAAGCTCTACACAAACACATCTGATTCCCTGAATCTTCACTGTCTCAAGCTACTCGACATTAATAAGTAGATGCTTTAAAGTATCAAATTTAGTAATGATCTACTGACATTAATGCTCCTTGGAGGCAAGCTGACACTTTTCACATCAAGGAAAGAAGAAGAAATAAAGGCTTTGTCTGTAAGTACAATAAATTAAAGCTTTAATGGGAACGTTATCAGAGTTTTACCCAAGAAATCAACTATAAGTCTTCCATCAGTAGCACGACCAGCTGGTCTCTTGAAGTAGGTCATGCCGAAAGGTCCTGACTGTGCCGGAAATGCTGCCCAAAACCCGCCGGTATCAGAATTTGAGTCACCAAAATTGAAGATTGCTTTAAATTCACATTTGGAACCACTTGAACAGCGTGACAACATTACCATCGTCACCAACAAAACGACTACAACCTGCCTGAAAACGACAATGATTTCGGACAAAGAGAGACTCATCTTTGTTATTGAACTGGTTTCTTGTAGGTTTGCTTAGAGTTGTGCAGAGAAGAGTACTCGATTGTTGCTGGCTGAGCCTGACACTATATAGAAAAGTGGAAGTGACTCCAAAAGGATTAAACACATGGCAAATGACCGGATATGAAACTCTGAATCAATTAGTGTGCCTGGACCCGAGATTGACACGTGCAAGACAAAATAAAGATAGCAGAGCAAAGTGAGGGAAAGTGATAATTATCAGAAACAAAAGGCCAAATCTAAAGAAATCAAACGTGTAAAAGTAGAATACCAAAAGCACTGATATGCGTTTGAAAAAGAAAACAGGGCGGAATGAACTGAAATTTCTGGACCGTCTACTGTTGGCTTTTGCCCTTGCAGAATCCTGATGCAGCACCAAAGGGCTAGGCAACTATATATGGAATCCACTTTAGCGAATGTTTAGCTAGGTAACTTGATAAGTTTTAACTAGATTTTTATTTTTCTCAGAAGTGATATTTCAGTTGCTTGGTTAATTAGTTTCAGTATTACTGATTTTTGTTTAAGATAGTGAGTTATCTTTTCTTCTATATATTTTGTCATCAGTTGATCGAAGACAGTTGCTTTTGAGTTACCGGAGGTTTAAAGTTTAAAGTAAATCACATATATCTTTTGTTCTATGTATATTTTATCTTTATATGTCTTTTTTCCTATTTTATATATAGTATCGGCATTATCTCTTATAATTTTTGTATCACAATTAATCAATTACAATCATAAATTCTGTAAAATTTATTAAAATATTTTATAAAATTCATACTTACAGGTATACGTACACTACACTAATAATTCACACTACAAGAGGCCAAAAATATCCTTCACTTTATGAAGGTTTTTCTTGGAAACTGATGACTGCCAGGATTCTTAATTTTGATAGAGGCAAAGAGATATTCTCAGGCCCATGCCATTAAAAAAACATAAATTCGAGCCTAATTGGACAGCATCAACTGTCCGGAAAGGATGCTAAAACTTGGCCTGGTTGTCAAAGCCGAAAGGTTTTTCTAGTAACAGGCTTTCCTGCTCGTATGTTTTTGGTCCAATGAGCCACGAACCATAGGTTCATAACCATGACCCATTAGAGACTTTCAGAAGCCTGCCGACTGCCAGCCAAAAATGTTTCAGACCATATTTTTCTAAGGGCCTGGTCCTGTTGAACTTCAACCAAATCTTGCCTTAAACGGTCTGAAAAGCTTTTATAACAAATTGTGTGTTTTCACTTCGGTGGATGTGCAATATCATGCTAAGTTTTAGATATTCTAACATGAAGTTAATCAGTAATTTATAAAGATTAATAATTTGTTTTAAATATATAAAATTATCCATGAATAAATGATATGAAAATTACATACCACTGTTTAAAAATAAATCTTTAAGATTCACATGAATAAGTTGTGACTCTACCCTACCCTTAAGAAACATACATGAACTACTTAGCTGATCTTGACATCTTGTTGAGTAGATAAATTTTAGAGTAAATTTCATAGATAATCATTAAACTTATATCACTTTTCTCATCCAACTTTCATTAATCTTAATTTGATTATTAATTTTTTTAAATTGTATTGTTTAAGTAACTATATATATATATATATTAGTCATTATCTTCACATTTATTGGGGTGAAATTATCTATAGTGATTACATTTAATCAATCATTTAAGACGATTTGAAGTTTAGCAAGTAAATATAAAAAACAAAATAAAAATTAATGATTACCCATTAAATTTACATTAAATTCTATAAAAATGTCAAACGATAAACTTCAATCCTTACCATTAGAAAAGAATGAGAAGGAAACTTTATTAGAGATTTAATATTGTTCATTATTTTTCGGATGAACCGATAGATTAGATGCCCAAAGATGACCGCAAAAGTTGTTCTCCCTTCATCGGTGGTTGACAAACAAAGGATTAGCAACCGTGGTCATCTGTCATACCAACAAAACAAAGGAAGGAATAACACTATTAAAGCTAGGGTTGATAAACCTAGATGTGAACGCGATGGGAACAATGGCATTGAAATGCGGCGTCCAGGGCTGTTTTCGTCAATGCGAAGATATGTCATGGGCATTTATGAAACCAAAATTTAAATTTTACATTGATCAATTTTTTTTATCGATGAATTTTTTAAAATGTAAATCGGGTCCGATCTCAACATTGGCTTCTCGTCCACGTCAACTGGGACCCACCAATGTTGCTTCGTAAACCATATGCCTAGACGACACGTCACCTTGTCGGTAACGATGCCGCTGCTGAATTAACCCCCCACACGCTAAATCGAATTTCAGCGAAAAAGAAAAAGAGGTCTCACCACCCCACGTCAGATCCCTCCAATCACATGTCGCTTTCTCAGTTCCACCGCAAAGTTCGCACCATCGTCAATCTTGCCAACTAACCAACGGCCCACGATGCTCTCTTACGTGGCTCCTCTGCCGCTTGCGTCGCACCTCACTCGGCCCGGTCACGTGCTCCCTCGTACTATTTGGCCAATCCAATTGCACACGCCTCCGCTTCTTACATCCCATTCCCATCTCATTTTAAAGATTTTTTTAATAATTCAGTAATTTACGGCACCAAAAAGAAATGCATAAAAAAATTAAAAAAATATTTACTTAGATTTCATTTGCTGTGTTATTTTCCTTAAGCGGAGTTGATTAAGGGCTGTATGAAATGAGGGCGAACCAATGAAGGAAGGGCATGTGGAGTCCTCCCACGTGGAAATTTGATCATGACACGTGGGCCATTGAAGATCTCTAGAAAGTCCAAGGGGCGTGAAATGTGAGCTGGCTACGCAACCTCTGCTTCCGGTGGGGTCCACCTACGTGGGACACGTCACTGGCCGGACCACTCGCACTCACCGACATATGCCAAAGCTGGTAGGGACCACACCCGAGTACGTGTTTTCAGATACCTTTTTTCTAGCCCAGGCAGGCCTCGTTGGCAGAGATACTCTCTCATTTCCAAGAGTCGTGGTTCGTTTCTATCCCTCCGATTTACGAAATTTTGGCCGTCGATTCCATTTACGTCAGAGGTGGGTCCAGCGAGTTGTTTAACGGTAAAGTTTCCATCTTTTTATGATTTTTTTATTTGATGGTAGGATAGAGAACTCTGAGCGTACACGTGGCGCTCTCCTGAGGTGACCGGGAAAAGTGTATTTGATTCAACCCCGAAGATGAACGGTCAAGATTTAAGATAACGTGAAATTCGAGTCAAAACAATTGCGTCAGACAAGGAGTGCTCTCCGCGTCGGAAAGTGAGGTGCCATCACCTAAATTTACCTCAGTTACCTTTCACTTCTCTTTTGTTTTATTCATGCGCCCACAGTAGCAAGTAGGAGCACGCCGGCATCCAGCTTTTTTTTCTCTCTGGCATGGAAATTTTAAAATATTTTCGAGACTTCTCATCCCAAATTCCAAATAAAGAAAAAATAGTGAAGAGAATCGGTTGTTCTTTTTTCCAGATTTTTCAACTCTTTCAAAAATTGAATTATTCTTATAAAATAGTTGCAGATTACATTTAGTTATCGAAAATTAATTATGGTGCAGCCATTTTTCTATTGGCTCGCATACCCCACGGGACATTAGTGCTCCAAATCTTTGCGGGTTGTCTTTCGGTCTTTGTTTGGAAGCAGGACCATAAAACCATCCACCTTTTTATAGCAGCGGAAAGTACTAATTTGACTCGTGCCATGCGGGGGGGCGAAACTTTTCGTCAATTTGTATGCATTGAAAAGAATTGGGACCAAACTTTTTTAAATGGAAATAACTTGGTACATGACAACATGCATCCGTCTCTCAAAATTATTTCCATATTCCGAATTAATCTTTTATTCCTTTTAAATTAGAAAATTTAAACTCCATCACCTCATTTCTATATCTTAATTGTCATATTATGCTAAGAATAAGGAAAGTGAGTAATTATATCTTTGATCTTCTGATATCTTATTTCCTTTACTTCTTGGTACCCATTCTTTCTAACTTTCAACAAATACCTTTTCACAAGCAAATGACAGCACTTTGAAGTATTTGACTTTTAACGAGCAACATTTTTACATTCGTAGTTGTTGCTAGTTTTGTTTCTCTCTCTCTTCACAGTCTGAGGTAGGGGGAAGCGTGGCTCTTCAAAAATTTAAAAATTTTCTATATATTATGTATATTTTTTAATAAATTTAAAAAGAATTTTTTATTAAATTATTAGTCCAATATGTCATATATATGTATTTTTTTAATGGGCTTTTAAAATAATTTTATATTAAATTATTAATATAAATAAAAAATAATAATATGATCTTATAAATCTATTTAATTTTATGCTAATTTTTAAATTTTTTTCTTTTTAAATTTTATTCACACCTCTTTCTATCTCTTTCTTTTTGTTTTTTTCTCTTTTATTTTTTTATTGTGAAATTACATAGAGGTAAATTTTTTTAATTATATTATTATTTATATATTTTTTTCAATTTTATTCTATTTAATTATATGTTTTAAGTTTTTATAGAATTTCTTTTTCAAATTTTTATAAATCTTCGACTATATTCTTTTTTTTTTTATATAGTTCTATTTTCTACTTGTCATGTTTTTTTTATTATGTATTCTCAATGATTTTAATCTTTAAAATTAAAAAATTATTATATATTTTTCAAATATAGATTATAGCGTTGCATTATTGATTGTTGCTTAAAATTTTATCAATATATTATTATTTTATTAATCTTGATTATATAAGATTTTTTTTATACACATTATGTTTCATATTTATTTGAAAAAAAATTATTTTTCAGTATTTATTATTTAAACAATATTAATAATATAAAATAAAATTATTAATTTTATATATCGTATTTAATTATTTATATTTTATACATTATTCTTTTTCATATTTGATTCCTTAATAAAAATTGATTAGCTTTACCCTTGATCTGAGACAGACAAAACTCGTTAACCTTTTAACGTTAGTTTATAAAAATCTTGAAACCCTTTTTTATATTCTTACTCAGATTACTTATTTTATTTACAATTTTACACTTGAATCCTTTTTTCTTTTATATTTCATAGAAAAGTTCTTGTTCCATGGTTGGTCCTACAAATTCTTGTTCATCATCAGCTGAGTCCTTATAACCGACGATGCTACAATCCAATCCGTCGACAACCATCGTCGTCATATGATACTTTTATCGAGATCCTCAGCCATTAGGTTGAAGTTCAACATCCTCTAGCTTCCCAAAGTTCTATGGACGTTAGTTCTCCTATCATTCAAGATCATTGGTTAATCAGTCAATAATTTGTGATATGTTTAATAAATGAAAGCATGATTTGGGGTCTAATTTACTTAAATGCTTGATATGTGTTCTGTATAAATTTATTATGTCATCTTATAACATATTCAGATAATCAAAATAATTGATCGAATATATAGACATAATTTAGTTTTAGTTATTTCAATTCTCTTTTTTAATTCAACTAATTTAGTTTTTTTTACTTAATTAATTAAAATTTTAAAAATTTCAAATTAAAATTAATCGAACAAATACAAGCCAAATTTGTTAGTGCCTCACTGTCTCTCAAAGTAGGCCCTGTCAAAGGGCACTGGTCCTCTTTTTCCAAATTGGCACATTCGCTAGAGCTAATTGGTTTTCAATATTACATTGATGGCAATTTGGATTGGCCGGATACGGCAAAGTGATTTAATTTTAGCAGATATTGTACACGATTATGATTTTCAATACTTTTGTAATTAAAATTGTATGATTTAAATGAATTAAATGTTCAAGTGTTAAATTATTATTTTTATATTTTGAAACATTCTTGCATATATTAATAAGAAAAAGAAGAAATTGATAGTTACCTATGTTTCATTTTTCATGAAATCATTCTTAATTTAAACTTGTAAAAGTAATAATGTTAAGAAAAAAGTTATAGACTTGACAATGTTGTATTAAATATGATAGTGCAAACACAAATATGAATTTTAAATGATTTAGATTTAAGATAATTAGATGACACAGTTTATTCTCTGTCATAGATAACATCATACATATATTTCAAAAGTAGTTTTTCTAGTAGCAAAAGACTTTGACATCATGCATCAAAAATTTTTTTAACTTAAAAAATAAATCAAATTTCTTAAAGAGAGAAATACAAGTGGTTATTATGGAAATGATTTTTTAAAATATTACCAATAAAAAAACTTATTCAGTCAATTTTCAAATTGCAAGAATGTGGGTGAATTGCGGTTCGTATTTGTTGTTTGTCGTGTTTGACTATTAATGTAAAAAGTTTTCAAAATTTAACGTAAAAATCTTGCAATCAGGCATTAATAGATAGACTAGAAGTAGCAAATTATAGAATTATTATTACTATTAAAAAATAAGGAAAAGGATTGCAACTAGCGGATAGGAAAATAAAAAAAGCAGAATTAAAATATCAGGGAAATAATTCTTACGTGGCAAAAGCGTGGGTTAAGACCCCAATTAGGTCGTCAACAAGTGGCCAGTGGTGGATTCGAAAGGACCTATTCATTGTAGTTAAATCTCAGACAATTAAATATCCAATTCTTTAAAAAATTAAAAATTAAATTAAAGAAACATGACCACGTAAGCCCACATGACGGGTGGAATAGGTTGGACCCCTTACCCAAGACGCGTAGATCGACTAAATAACGAACACGTGTACGGCAGAGGTGACGTTGGAATAAATAAATGGCCAGCGCGAATATCGATGGGCCAACTCAACAACCAACTTTGCCCCCAGTATATACGGTGTATTTGTACATTTGCTTTTTTCTACGACACGTGTTTGGTGACGTGGATGTTGCCTTGGCGCTCCCTTTCTTCTTCTTCTCCAGAGCCTCCGCCCTTCCTCTCTCTCTCTCTCTCTCTCTCTCTCTCTNCCTCCTCCTCTCTCTCTCTCTCTCTCTCTCTCCTCTATTCCTCTCTGTGAATTTGCAAAAAAAAAAAAGAACCTTCAAACTTTTCTCTCTGTTTCTGAGTGAAGATAATGCAGTCTTTTTGACTATTTCGTTTTAGAATTTCTCTTGTCTACTTTTTCCCCCTTTTCTTAATTGAAGATAGTCTACTTTATGCTGTGAATTATCGTTTCGCTGCTAAGGGAAGGAAGGTTTTCGGATTACAGATTTCAAGGTATGTAACTTATGTTGAAATTAGAGTTCAGGTTGTAGTTTTTTATTTCTTTTATTTTGGATTAGTGGATTAATGCGTAAGGTTTTGTTTGGTTGTTCAGAAAGCTGATGAAAGTGCAGGAAAGTTTTTCTTTAAAGAGTTAAATTTAAAATTATTTTTGGCGGTTTTATTTGGTGAGGTAGTGTAGGAAAGTGGATTCAATTTGAAGCTAAAACGATCAAACTTTTGATTGTTTTGAAAATAAAATCTCTACAGCTCCTTACTGAACTGACTTTTCAAAATATAACGGAATTTTGTAGAATTTAATAGATATATTCTTCTTCTGGTCCTTTCATTAATTTTGTAGGACTTTTTTCCTGGATCTCGTCAATTCGTGATCATCTCTGATTAGAAATTTTGGATTTGCATGACTACTTCGGCCGATTTTCTTAGTCACTGAATTTCATCAACTTTTTTGTTTTTGACGAAGAGAGAGAGAGAGAGAGAGAACCATTTAGAATCAGTTTAAGGGAATAAGGAGGCAAAGTTATGGAGATGAGGATATTGGACTGTACAGATCGAAACAGCACTTACCAAAAAGTGCTTCTTCTTTTTGTTTTTAAAGAAACATTTCCAGATAAATTTGTTGTGGATTCATCTAAAACGAAAATAAAGTACTAGAACTTATTATGTAGAGAAGAAGAACTGCAGACATCTTCAGTTTCAAGGGTATTTTTGTCCTTTAGTTAACAGATTAATCTGGTGAGATGGATTTTGTAATTATTTTTTCTAGGTATAAAGATGGATTTTGTAATTTGTTCTCGTTATGGGTGTAGGTATGGAAAGACGTTTATACCCTCAGCTTTCAATTTTTTTTCCGGGCTATTCATCTTTCGTCTTGGCTTTCTCTCCGTTCTTCTTTTTATTGCTCAAGGACTGGCAAGATCATGACTTTTTGTAATTTTTGGTGAACATAAACTTGAAAAGATATTACTTTGGACTATTTGGTGCTCTTTGTAAATTCTTTTCTTGGCAGATATTAAATTGTATTCTTCAAACTGGATTAAACCTGTTTTATGTCATAAAATTCTAGTGTTTAGTTACAAATGCATTACAAAATAGCCCTATTTGTAAGTATATTTTATGTTTTATTACCCAAGCATGGTAGTATACCACTTAACTCATAAGGTGAGCACCTATACCAATAAGCAGTTTCCGAACACTACTGCAGCTGTGTGTAAGTTTTTTTTGGAGGAAAAGTCAGGAAGTAGAATTCTGAAAATCATTTCTGTTTCTAAAGGAAGATGATGGCATGCATCAAGCCAGTTCATCAATTACAAATTTAACTTGCATTAGTTTCATGGTGTTCTTTTTGAGCATCAAGTTACACCGAATTTGTTTTGTCCAACTCCAACTTGGGGTCTTTTGTCTTCACCAAGTCAAACCATCAGCCTCTGTTTTCCATAAACAGAAATAGTGAAGTAGAATGACGATTTCTTCGTACTCTTTAGCATTGTGATATCAATTGTATCATTCAATCAAAATGATTGGATCTAATTGCTATTCAGTACCAATTTGCTATTATGATTTAATCTGAACTGTTCCTATTGCTATCTAGAAATTAGCTGTCATGCACAGCTTCATGTTTCTCTCCTTGATTGCAGTTGACACAGAGGTGAACGAACTCCTAGAAATTAGGTTTCAACTTTGTTGCGACCATGGGAAACAACGATGAAGGAAAGTCCTCTAAGTCCGACAAATCATCTTCACCAGTGCCAACGGTGAGCTAAGTGATTATGCATGTTTAACTGTTGAAACTAGGAATAAACCGGAGCTTTTTTATGCTAGAAAAGAACAATTACTATAGTTTTCTTTTAATGATTATCCCATTTGATTTAGGGAAAAGATCTTTAATGTAGTTGTTGTTGCAACTTCTTAGTATTTAATCTTTCTGTGGAGATTAATTTTTGAAGTTTATATCTGAGTATTGGTCAATCCTTTTGTATTCATAGGATCAGACCAATGTTCATGTCTATCCCGATTGGGCAGCCATGCAGGTTATCTACTTAGTTCCCTCTTTCCTATTGTAGTTGTTAAGGCCTTTGTTCAACTAAAATTCACAATCTGATTTTTTTAATGAATTTGCTAATGGGGATTTTATGGTTCTTTCTTATGTATTTAGGCATATTATGGTCCTCGAGTTGCTATGCCACCATATTATAATTCAGCTGTGGCGTCAGGCCATGCTCCTCCCCCCTATATGTGGGGCCCACCACAGGTATTTGCCCATAGCTCCAAGGCATTTTAACGTTAAAGTGTTTTACTGAGCTACTCTATAATAGTTGTTGAATATCCTAACATGTTAATTCTTCCAGCCTATGATGCCACCTTATGGGGCACCTTACGCAACAATCTACTCACATGGGGGAGTTTATGCACATCCTGCTGTTCCTCTGGTAAGTTTAATTTGTCACTATCTTTTAACTAAAGTATTAATTCTTTGAAATTATCTAGTAGTTTTACTCTCCTTTGCAGTTTTCAAAATGAGTATTAGGTTTTTAGTATGATGTTTGAGTATGTAAAGGACACATATTGCTGTACAATCCTCTTGTTTCTTACTGCTCTATGTTTAAACAGTATTCTTTTTTATGGCTACTAGTTAGATGGGAAGTTGTCTGTTTTTGTTTTATGCTTTAAGCAGTTGCTGAATATAACCTGAGCATTGTACTGCAGGCTGCGGCCACTGTGGAAACAGCTACAAAGTCCTCGGGAAATTCAGAACGAGGTTTAATGAAGAAGCTGAAAGGGTTTGATGGTCTTGCAATGTCAATTGGCAATGGTACTGCTGAGAATGCTGAGGGTGGGCCTGAACCTAGGCTGTCCCAGAGGTTTGTTAATTGTTTGAGGACAAAGTAGTATTATTTAGGAGATCAAGGCTATGCCTTAGCAACGTATTTGTAGGAGATTGCACAACAAAGTGATTTTATCCTAGTTGATCTGTTGTTGCTGGACTAATTTTGTGATCATATGGACAGTGCGGAGACTGAAGCTTCCACTGACGGTAGTGATGGGAATACAACCGGGGTGAGATCTCCTTCCTCTCTGTTTAACCTGTTTCCAACACCCTTCTTTTTTTTTTTTAAAGTTATTTTATTTTAAAATATATTAAACAATGATTAAGGACAAAATGCTAAAGCTTATTTTTTGTCACTGCACATCTTTGGTCAGACGGATCAAACTAGACGGAGAAGAAGCAGGGAGGGTACACCAACCATTGGTATGACTCCATTCTTCACCAAGTATATTTCAAATTATTTAAAAGCACTATCAATTTTCTCTCCTATATGAGGCAATCCCATTAAAGATCTGCAGGCGCACCTCTGGAACTTGAATGTGCGGTATTTAGGTTCATGACCTTGATATGCTAACGTTTTTTGTGATTTTTAAAAGGACCTTACATGTGTTAGAAAATGAAAAGAATGAGAAATAAATTATTGAATCTTGGGATACTGTTGGTCCCACTTTAATGTTTGGAGGTTTAGGTTTGTTCATGTATGGTCTCTGTGTTAGCAGGTGGAGATGGGAAAAATGAGGCAAAGTCTAATGCAATCGTTCCTGTGGGAGAGGTGACTGCAACTGTTTCTCCTAATTCAATTGGAACTGTACTTTCTCCTGGCATGACCACAGCTTTGGAGCTGAGGAACCCTACCACCATGAATGCTAAGTCCAGTCCCACGAGCGTACCTTGTGGAGTAATGCCTTCTGAAGTCTGGTTGCAGGTATCTGTGTGGACGGAGTTCTTGTCTATCTATTATTCTATCCTGTTTTCCTGAGCTTTATTTTTAAGCTTGCCTATAATTTCAATATGTTTTGTTGCTCTTTTTAAGGTGTTAATGCACATTTTATTGTTTTCTACATTGTGGTGAGGGGGTAGGTTGTGTTATCTTAAGCTGTCGCTAACTTAAATAAATTTTAACTAGAATGAACGGGAGCTGAAACGCGAGAGGAGGAAACAATCTAATCGAGAATCTGCTAGGAGGTCAAGGTTGAGGAAGCAGGTACAAGAAATACATCTTGTTTCTTTTGTGCTTAAAAACTCAGACTTCTTTCTTTGAATGATCTGAAGCTAATACTTTATATTCTTTTGTAGGCTGAGACTGAAGAGCTTGGTCGTAAAGTTGAATCGTTGACTGTAGAGAATGCTACACTCAGATCTGAAATAAATCAACTAACTGAGAAATCAGAGAAACTAAGGCTAGAGAATGCTAATTTAGTGGTAGGCACTTTTACCTTTTTTTTAGTTTATTTTCCTGCTCGATTAGTTTTTCTATTTTCATTTTCAGTGACGCCAGATTTTCGCCTTCGTAACTCCATATTTTGTAATACAGGAGGAACTGAAACATACTCAGCTGGGACAAGCGAAGGAAATTGTTATGAACAACAAAGACAACAAAGAGGGTGAAATGTATGAGAAAAGCTCCAACTCTGGTGCCAAGCTGCATCAACTCTTGGATGCGAGTCCTAGAGCTGACGCAGTGGCTGCCGGCTGATCAAGGAGAAAAAGTTTTACCTGATATATTTTTGACGTAAAATTGGAGGCAATCGCGTAGCTTTGGCATAATTACAAGCCCAAAACTACTGCTAACAGTTAGTAGAGGGATGAACTAGTTTGATAGGATTGAAACTATATGCTTCGGACAGGTCTTTTCCTTTGTAAGTTAGCTCTCTCATGGCAGAACTGATTGTAATTTTATTTGAAAATCAGAGTCCTGAGAAAGCCCTGAAAGGTAGTGTGCATTAGCGAGAATTAGAGTTTTCAGTTTAGGAAGAAAGGCGTTGGAGACCTTCAATGTGTAATCTCTAATGATTGTGCAATTTTTATTGACTCAGCGCTGTAGCTGTTTGTGATGTGTGAAAATGAGAAGTTTGTCTGACTTCATGCTGTAATTTGCATATCCATTTCCACCCCGTGGCCCAAATGACTATGACCAACCTCCTTTCTGGGCCGAATCATTACCTAACCAAATGTCTGTGGGCTGCCTTCTGTTGGTCACTTCAGATCAGGGCAAGAAACGGAGTGGGTCAAGAAGTTCATCCAACTTGATTCAAGAACCCAAAGGTGTAATGGATTTTGAATTTATAAGTTGAATAAGAGTTTACTCAATTTTTGGTTGCGCGATATTTTTTCTCGGATCAAGATAGGTCTCTTTTCTCCACGAGTGAAAGAGTCGTCCGTCTCACAAATCTCATATTCAAAAGAATTAAGATAACCATCTGCTTCTACTTAATAAACATATATTTTTAATTAAAAATAATAAAATTATAAAGTTTAAACTTCTTGTGGTACTATTAAACTCTTATTTAATAAAAACGAAACGCTATGTTAATTGACATTTTTAACTCTATCAATCTATGATTATCTTAATTTTTCTTTTTTTGATTTTGTGTGTTTTAGTTCAGTAGAAATTATTAACTACCGTTGACTTAGTCTCAAAAGATTAAAATTTCAATAATTTCTCTAAAGTTCACGGATAGACAGAAACCTTGAATACAGCCTTGGTTTGAGTCATTGCTTTCGTGTGGAGTTGAAGTGCATCTGCATCTTAAAACAAGAAAAAAAAAATGAAGTTTGATTTGAGAAAAAGAAAAAAAAAACATGAAACGTGCCCATGAGAGTTGAGATGGGGGCACCAGACATGTGGGGCCACAAAGAACAAGGCGGCAAGGCTGCTGCCTGATGACCACATGATTCAAACCCTCATCCCTGGTGGGGTGGCGGGCATCATCCCTCGTTCAAACATTACCAGCTTTTGTCCTCCGCATGATTACCCTTTCCCACCTCCCCTATTCCCTTTGTTTTTTTAAAGGAAAATTAGCTATTAGGTTCTGATCATTTGATTTTAATTACAAATTAAGTGATCAAAATAAAAACTTTTCTTGCAATATACTTTCTCATAACAAGCCTTATGCAATTTGGGGTGTAATGTAATTATAGGACTCTAGTTGAATAATTAAAGTGATAGAGGAAGCAATGAATATGTGACAAGAATGAAATGAAATAATGCAAATAATTATTGTCTGTGAATTGATTCCTGTATTAAACTAGACATGGATAGAAATGTCAGGTTGCATTTCTTGGACTTATTATCATTAAATACATGAATATTCATATGAAAGCTTACACAGTTAGATTTAAATTTTCAAGTGTGTTATGCATTGGAAATTATTTTTGGATTTGAAACTTTATTGACTTCACTCTGCAAATTTCTCAGATGTTCAAAGTGTCTTTATCAAAATTTATGCTACCATAAATTATAGAAAAAAAAAAAGAAAATTGATGGCATGCTGGTGATGCTACCTATGCTTAGCAATTCAGCCTTCCTCAGCAGGTCTTAGAATTTAACTCAGAAAATGCGAAGTCTTTGTTTTGGTAAGGTGCTCTCTTCTTTTTCCCAGGTAAGATACTAAGATAAGATAACAGCGAAGATACATTTCTTAAAAAATAATAATAAAATAGTTGAATTGTCAAAAATTTCTCACTTTCAAATCTTGGGGTCTTGACCGTTTTGTACAAACGACATGTACTTCTCGTATCTCCATGTCCTAGATCCTTGTAACGGCCCCCCTGTCCCCCTTACCTTTCCATACAGTCTAGCCTTTCCTTGCCGGCCTCTTAATCAATGTGTCATTATCTGGCTTTTTGTTCCTTCAAAGTTTAGTTTTAGTCATATTTAAATCAATCCTGGAATAGGTTGCTTCTGAGAAAAAGGGTATATTTTAACATGTCCATTCTTTCCATGCAAATGAACAATGCTTTTGTCCTTGGATTTCAACTTTGTGCTTTAACTATGAAACTGTCTGTAAAAAAAATACTGAAGACTAGATTCTTCTACTTTTCTAAGGCTTATTTATTCTGGAGTTTCTGATCTCCTCAAGTGGGGTTTTGTTAGAATTTGAAAGTTGGTTATACTAAAGTACACTTATTGTCAGCAGAGAATTTCTTCTTGTTCATACAAATTTCATCCTTTGATGAGTTTTGGAGACTTAAATCCTTTGTTAAGGGAATGGGTTTCATTAAATTTGAGGGAAAAAGTTTCTAGCAGTGTTAGTTTTTGAGTGTCTACATTTTATGTTTTTTATCCTTATTGGAACTCGCTCAGATTGTCTTCTTCTGCTGTGGAAGTGACAAATTTTTATCATGATTCCGTTATGAACTAGGGGGTGTTAGGTGTAGGTTTGTAAAGTTGCCAGATGTTTTACCTTTCGGTGTCTCTGTATTTGGTCTTTAGGGTTTCAATGGCACTCTTTTAGTGGCAGTAGTTTGGCAAATCAAGCCTTAGATCTGAGACATAATTGTCAACAAAGAGCAGGAAACTTGTGTTGGTAGTTGGGTTTTGCTGTAAGTTCACGAGATCAGAGGTTTGTCACAAGATATAGCTATTAATGAACGTTTCCTCAGTCTGACTAAGTGTGTCTTTCCATTCATTCTTGCCGGCATCTCGGTGTTTCTAAGATTTCTAGAATTGTTTCTTAAATTCTAGAAACTCTTCGGTTAAAAAGGGTGAGTCGTTCGAAAATTTCTGGATTTTGGTTTCCAAAATGGGGCATTCTGCAGCAGTATGGGATTACAGGGCGGCGACAGAGATTTCAAAGGACTGGAATGGGATTGATAAGGTTGTGCTTCGGAATCCACGAGGGGCTTCAGCAAGTGTGAGATTTCAGATTTGTTCTTTCCCTCTTTCTCTAGTTGCTTTTGTTGAATGGATGAAAGTCAATTATGAATTGGTCCTTGACAGGACATCTTGTAACTATATCTGATAAATGCATGGTGTCTGTTATTTTCATATGTGTATCAGTGGGAATCACAGAAACATTGAAGGATTTCAGGTTAATTTTGTGTAAATTTGTCCTTTAATGCTATAGGTTAGCTTACATGGAGGACAGGTCACTTCATGGAGGAATGAGCAAGGGGAGGAACTTCTGTTTACAAGTAGTAAGGTGGCATGTTCTAGTTCTTTTCTTTTTAAACATACACGGCTTTGTTTTTTTGCTAAATGCCTTAATTGAGGGTTTTGGCTAGAGTTCATGTCCAAAGAAAATATTTTCGTTTTTGACTTAATTGCCGGTAGAGGGCTGAAGGTTTGTCTAGCATTGCAGGGCTGGGTTAATTCATATGATTCCGTAAAGTATGGTTAATTTCTGTATAACTTATCCAAGAGGTGGCCTTGATTTATGGCTATAGATTAATATGATCTTTTTCATGAATTTTTAGGCAATTTTTAAGCCTCCAAAAGCAGTTCGAGGAGGGATCCCTATTTGTTTCCCACAGGTAGTTTTTTTTTTTTTGTCACTTTTTAAAATGTAATTATATGGAATTATATCTATAATTGCTTATGGATTTTATTTTCAATTCTTGTTAAGTTTGGTAACTGCGGGTCACTTGAGCAACATGGATTTGCTAGGAACAAGATTTGGACAATTGATGAAAACCCTCCACCTCTTAGTCCAAATGATTCCCATGGCAAATCCTTCATTGACCTATTGCTTAAACCATCTGAAGAAGATCTTAAGTGCTGGCCCTACAGGTATGAACTGGGATGCTTACATCCTTTTGTTGATTTATTATCAACTGTATATAATCCTCTCGAAAAGGAGGAAATATATTTTAGTTTTATTACCGTGCATGAATGAGTTTTCTTTTTCACAATTGAAGGTGAGAAGCATGCCAAACTCTTTTGAAGGAAACCATAGACTGCGAGTTGCCGACTACTGCATCAATTGCTGTGACCTTTATAACTAAACTTGTTGTCTGTATGTTGCTAACAAATTTTTTCTATTCCCCTCTCAGTTTTGAGTTTCGCTTGAGAGTGTCGCTTGCAGCAGATGGAAGTCTGACGCTAATATCACGAGTTAGGAATGTCAATGGGAAGCCATTTAGTTTCTCTTTTGCGTATCATACATATTTGTTGGTATCTGACATAAGGTACAGAGAATTATTTGCTGAAATTTGATAAGTTTCCCTTTTGATATCATACTATTTTGTTTTTGTGAACCCTGAATGGAGAAGGGACCAAAAAGGAGAGTAGTGAGATTGAATGAGTTCCATTTTAATCAGCAAGTTGGAAAGCTTTTGTCTCCTGTGGAAAATATGCCTAGTTTGAAATGTCAAATATAGGATGCTGCAGTTTTCATTGATGACCGACCAAATTCATCTTTGTTCTAGAAACATTATGAAAGAAGAGAATGACTGTTTTGGAACTGTTGAATTTTTGCATTGGTAAGCCTTGGGCCTTGCTCAAGCTACACATGCTGGGATAAAATCTAGAACAATCTATTAGTTCAAAGCTTATTAAGTGAGATTTGTTCAAAATGAAAAAAATTGTGCTGCTCAGAAGATTCATCAGTTTTGCCTTTTCTTTTTTTTTTGGTTGTGATGAATAAATTGGGATTTGTTTTCTGGGTTTGACATGAACATCAACTGTTTCAACAGTGAAGTGAGGATTGAAGGGCTGGAGACGCTTGACTACCTAGACAACATTTGCCAAAAGGAACGTTTTACAGAGCAAGGAGATGCTATAACTTTTGAATCCGAGGTACATGAGTTCTATTATTAGGTTGAGTGTCTCATGCTTGAAGTCATTTATCTTGCAAGAGTGCTGCAACACAAGATTGCTTTGTAGCAGTTCTTTTTCAGTTAAAAGAATAACAAATTTAAATGTTGTCCAATTGGTCTGACAGGTGGATCGAGTTTATCTCAGTACGCCAAATGTAGTTGCTGTACTTGACCATGAAAGGAAACGGACATATGTTATCAGGAAGGAGGGACTACCTGATGTTGGTAAGTTCAAGTACTTGTGAGGAAATCTCTTTGTAAAAGGATGTTTAGGTTTCCCACACATTGAAAGAAAAAGAGTAATAGAGTATGAATGCTTGACATGATAAGTCCCTCGACTACATAAGAACACTTTGGAGTGAAGATCTCAGAAAGGAGTGTATGCTCCGTCCATCTTCTAAATAAATAATGAATTTTCATCTTTGTATTTACCTTTTATCTTTTGCTATGTACAGTGGTATGGAATCCATGGGAGAAGAAATCGAAATCCATGGTAGATTTTGGAGATGATGAGTACAAGCAGATGCTTTGCGTTGATGGAGCAGCAATCGAGAAGCCCGTCACCTTGAAACCAGGTGAGGAATGGACAGGGAGGCAGGAACTCTCAGTTGTACCATCAACATTCTGTAGTGAGCATTTTGATCTCCAGAGCAAAGGTTTTTGATGAAATGGTACGAATCAAATTTTCAGAAGATGTACCAGTACGATGTATGATGTTTCAGTAGCTCCACTCGTAGGAATAGTTCAATGTTAGTTAATTTGTAACAGGAATAAACCATAAGCCTACGTCTTTTCAAGAATGGCTGCTAAACTTTTTCCACAGAAAAAATTTAATCTTTGTTGATAATGAAAGTCAAAATCAAAACTTTGTTATATGGAGAATAAGAAAATTATCCTAACATTTTTCCAGGAGTAGGTATTAAGAAAATAGTAAAAGATGTTTCAGAGGTTGGAAGCCACTCATATCAGAGCCAGGTTTCGATCCTGGGACCTGTGGGTTATGGGCCCACCACGCTTCCGCTGCGCCACTCTGATTGTTGGTGATAAAATTGTTCCGTTTTTTAAAGTCCATATCATTAGACTTTTCAGGTAATAAAATAGAAGTTATATTATGCCCCTCGCTTAAACCATGTTCGGTAAGTTCTGCCTCCTTTTCATGGTTTATCATGCTGTCCTCACTCCTCTAATTTATGTTATAGATCTCAGTAGAAGATTATGGACGACGAGGGAAGCGGAGGCAATGCTTTACAAAGAGGAAAAAGAAAAAAAGGATATATAACTTTTTCTTTTTTGTTTTAATTCTTTGGCATCAAAAGTTTCTTTGTTTACCAGTACTACTCGTTTATCAAGACCATGGAAGACAACGCCAGAGAGGAACGAAATGCTAGCTTTCCATAACAAATACATGATAAGCTTTCCTGAAAAGGTTAGCTGCTATATTGAACCTAGTAGGAACTCAAGGAAGACTCCGTGCCGCTTGTTAAAGCATGTGCACACCTCCATATCAGATAATAATAATAATTGCTTCCCATGGTACAGCTGCTAAAATCACAAAGGCACAGCTGGTTCACAACGAGATTAAGTGGAAGTTGAAATTATATTCCTTCCATCCATCATGGTTTAATGATGGGAGGAATGGAAGTCCACAACCAGGCCCCACAGCGGCATCCAGGCAACCCAATCAAACATATTAATAAGATAAATTAAACAATATAACAGAAAAGAAATAATAATAAGAGACCAAATTTCAGCCCCAAAAAACAAATCATAATGGTCTATAAAAGATCAAAAGTCGGAATAGAGATTTAGCATCTGAACATTAGTACAATGCTACAGTATATTTTGTCAAATTGATCAGATACGTCAACAATCGGTGGATTTTTTTCTTACACTGCTTATAAACTATAAACCGCGGCGATACTCCAGTTGCTTGGTGTTCTCTAGTAGTACCTGCCAAGCAAAGCAATTATTGATTAACTTTGATAAAGCTATACGCAAGCAGAAAGAGGAACTGCATAGATGTTGCCAAGCATGGTATCATGCAAACCATGGACAGGAAAATTTCAGATAAGTTCAACAGAAATGGAGAGCTAGGCAGATAAAGAAGGTAAACAAGTGTCCTTACTTCTCTAATGTAGTTTGCTACAGCCTTGCAGCCTTCAGTTGCAAGTCCCATGACATTTTCAAAGATATCCAAAGGTAACTTAGCATCCATCTGTAATACACAGAAAAAATATGAATCTCTAACAGTAAAAAATTAACTAGTAGTCAGTGCCCTAAAAAACCTCTCAACTAATTTTTGAGAATAAAGAAATGTTAAAAGTTTATTCATAGTTGTTAGTTTAGATGGATAATAGTCTCACGTAAACCAGAAAATAAGTTCCAGTAAAGGGAAAAACATAAGTTAGGCAAAGAGAAAGCTCAAATATATGGTTGTTAAATACCATTACCATGTAACTGAAACACAGAACCATATTGCAACATCAAAAACTTCTATTAATACAGAAGCAGGAAAAAAAAAAGAAGTCCATGATGTTAACTAACATATCTTTTGAGTTAAAAGCCTAAAACGGTGAATGAGGAAACAGTCATAGAGAACCTGAAGAAGAGTCACTTTGTCCAACTTAGGTAAGATTCCTACAGTGACATCAGGGCCTCCAGCACTATCTTCAATGTAGTTCAAATCTGTACATATGACAAACATCAATTAATTGTTCAAAGGGAATTAAAAGGGAAAAGTTTAAAAAAGAAGAAGAATTTACCAAGCAAAGGAGTGCTATTTAGATACCCAGCACTGCAAGAAGTGACAATATCACGCATTGGGATCCCAGCATCTGCAAGAGCTAAAGTCGCAGCATTGATACATGCAGATCTAGTTCCTGCAGACACATTAATTCTGCTTATGCTTCCTTTGTTCTTTCAGCCCCCAAACAGATATGGGAAAACAAACTAGCAAGTAGAATAGACAAGTGCAGAAATCTAACAATTTTAACAAGCTTTATTCCAGACCCAAGTTAAAAAAGAGAGTGCAGAGTAATTATAGAAAAAATGAAATCAAAGCAGAAACCAATGTGGATTCATGCCACACAAACAGATGTTGATGGTTGGAGTGGAGCATAAATTTGTAATTGCATAAAATGAAAAAGGAAAGGATGCTAATGATCAAAGAAATTTGGAGAAGTTTCAAGTACCTCCATCGGCTTGAAGAACTTGAACAAATATATCTATCTGACAAAAAAAAATCTTCAGAAAAACATATAAGAAATGCCAGTTTGGGCTATACCATGGGGATTTAATTCAAACCTGAGAACGAGGCATTAGGTGAGTCAATATGCAAGCTTCCATTGTTTGACGGATGACAAGAGATATCTCTGTTGACCGCCTAAGTGTAGAAAGAGAAGATTTATATCAATAAGCATATAATTGTTCTTCATAAACCTAATATCTGTCAATTTAGTCTTGTAATTTTTATTACTTGAGTAATAAATAGAATGATTTTATACCACCATTGTGTCGTTTGTGGTAATGGATAATGATACCGTTTGAGGATTTTCTACTTGACAGAACAACCTCATTTCTTTGTGGAACATTAAGAACCTTGTCTGACTCCAAAGTAGCTATATTTTGGATTAAGTCAATACATTGGATTTTGATTTTATTAAAGCCCTTCTCAAATTAGTCATGCACAAATACTTTGTAATTTTTATTACTAATGTAACAAGATTCAGAATTAATAAAAAGAATGTAGATAACCTGTCACCCTTTGGTTTCCTCATGCGATCTCCAGTACTAAAATTAGCCATACTGTACTCGCAGCGCACCTAAGATCCATCACATATATGAAAACCAAGAACTTTTCAAGTCACAATTACAAAATTCCAATATACTATGATCAAAAGAACATTACCAGTGCCTGGTCACTAATTTGTTGGCTCCTATTTTGCACCTGGAAAACATAGACAGCATTTATTCTCGATACAACAAACCAACATCTCATTACAAATTTACAACAGAAGCTCAAATTCAAAACACAACAAATCCAAATAGACACCTTTTCAATGACAAACTAAACACTACTATGAATATATCCACAAATCAAAATATAAAACTAACAAGAGTCATTACAAATGGGTAATAATATTACGCAATGAACTTTCATAAAAGGTTACCTCTCTAGGGCCATATACTGCTGCAATGACTTTGGTGTTGCCCATCTCAAAAACAGCAGAACTTAATATTGAAATTCACCAAAAAAAAAGGGAAAAAGGTCGGGATTTTAGGTACAAAATGTTTCAAGTAAATAGATTAGCTTAAGCAAGTAATGGGTGTGGCACATACCCATCAGCTCTGGCCACAGTACCAATCTCTGCACGAATTTGTCTCATCTGAGATGGAAAAAAATTAAAGAAGATGAACACAAAGCAATTTCAGAAAGAAAATATTGGCTAAGAGGATAAAAATGTGTAGAATAATAAAAATATAAAAAAATTAGAATAAAAAGTAAGAGAGACAAGGTACGTACTTCCATGGGACGGCGACCGTCCAGGCGGAGTCCTTCAGGGCTCACGTATTCCATCTTTACCAAGCTAGGTTTGCACCCGAAAGAACCTACAAACAACCAACTGTTGATGATAAAGGCAAGAACTGACACTGTCGTTCTTCTCTCCCTTGACAAAACCTCCAGGGTTTTGCCTTTGATCTATGAGACTCTGTCGTTTGGAACTAACTGGTGGCTGGCTTGCTCCATGGGTTCGGGCCTATGTCGAAAACAAAGCCAAGCTGCTCGGTGGCCCGTTTCGCTGCCTTTATTACAAGAAAATGGGCCTAGCTATTACATTATAATAAAAAATAAAGTACAAAAAAATTGATTTACCATTATTTACCTCCTTTTGATCTAACTTTTCTTTCTAGCGTCAAGACCAAAAGAAAAACAAATGAAAAAATCAACATCAAAAAAGGGTGGAGAGGGTTACTGGTCCTGTCCTAGTGCAGAAACAACAAAATATGCTAAAAAAAGGCATGAAATTTAGATTCGAATCTGAGAAAAAATTATATCCAACATTCATGAAAAAATCCACAAGCACCAAACCATAACCAAAACTCATCAATACCTAAAGAAAATCCACAAACATGTAAATCATGCAAAAACACAATCTAAAGTAACCCACCAAAAAACCATATTCAAAACCAAAAACAAAAGCTCGGTGGTGTTGGTGACTCTGTGTTAAGGATTTTAGAACTCAAAAAGAGAGAGGGAGAATGGATTTGTCAGAGAGAGAAATTGGAGGCGAAGTGGAAAGAGGAGAGTTGTTTAAACAGGAAAGGAAGCAGAGGAGAGAGAAGGAACAATGGAAGAAGAAAAGAGACGAAAAGAACCTGCAACGTAATTACAGAGAACGAGAGATTTTTGGTCGGGAAAGGAAGAAGGCAGAACCTAATTTTTTTTATTTAGGATTAATTATTTTTGGGCTTAAAAGTCACGAGATTATCTTTTTGTAACTAAGCTTTTTATTCTTTATTTATTTGTATAAAATAATTAAAAATATGAAATTAACAATAAAATGAAACTTAAAAATTAAATATATTTTATAACTACTTAACGTTCATGAAGAAATTTTCTTAAAGATAATTTTGAAAAATATTTTAATACTGTAATATTTTTTTTTAATCTTTTAAAAAATATTATTTTTTAATATTTTAATCAATATTTTGTTATATGTATCAAACCTTTGGACCTTCATAATCGAGGTTTGGCCTGACTTGCATCATTCTATCCTCTCAATAATTATATTTTTTGTGATAACATTTCTTGTGCATATTATATTATAAGGCACCAAACATTACATTAATTTTTTAACTTTATTTCAAAAAGAAATGTTCATTTTTACATGAAGTATTAAATTTTGGTTCTGCAATTTTTACTCCTCTCAACTCTGGAGTGTGTCCAAACAGAGCCTCAACGAGCCCCTGATCTCTCCAAAGACAAGAATTTGTATTCCAGCCAGCTTGTCAATGAAGAAATGACTTTCAAATGAAAGCAAGCCGGTAATTCAGCATTTCACAACAAAACCAAGGCTAAATTTTTATGTTGCTGTCAACTCCAAGTGATCTAGTTGAATGCAAAAAGGACAAGATTCCTAATGGTTAGTGGAGGATCTGGGTAATTCATTAATTTAATAGGAAAATTACGGTCTTTTTGGACAGAAAAGCAGATACCAAATCTCTTTCATGCTTATCCTTACTTTACGAGGCAGCCGTGGTCTCATCAGTGGCCCATGAAAATATTTTCTTCCGACCTTTAGTTGAACGTGACACCTCATTTTCCAAAAGGAAATCCTGGATGTTACACCTTAATTAATTCTCATTTGCTCACTAAGCCAAATGCCAATTTGTCAGGTCGGTCAGGGATCCAAGACCAAATCCAACCCCACTTCAACCAAATAAAAAAGATACTTTCAATCCAAAAACAGATAAAAAGAAAGGAGGAAGAAAAATGATTAATCAATCAACCACCCAGAATAAATAAATACTTAAATTCAACCCCATAAATAAAAAAATGGGACGTATATGTACCCCATTACATCAGAAGAAGCCAAAAGTTCAGACATGGACAACCCGTTAGGCTGTTATATGAAATGATACAATTGGGGTTGGATCTCCCTTTTCATTTTCCACAAGTATATGTAATGTATGATAGTAGTAAAAATAATTATTGTAATTTATATATAAAAAAATTAAGAACTAAAGAAAAATGAAAATAAAAAAGAAGCCAAAACTAGCTACAATCCAATGTAGATACAAAATGTTGAAGAATTGTCTCATCGATTAGGCTTTCTACCCTTTGTGGAGCTTTCATGCATGTGAACAGTATCAATGGATGTTGAGCCTGCAACCAAAGCAAAGCAACCATCTCCGTCAAACAGTGAAACTTATCAATGAGAAAAGTTAACAGTACTAGTAGCATATTTATTTATATTTCATGATTTAAAGACATTGATTTGTATTAAAAAAAATGCCATATTCTTGACGTGATGCTCACTGCCAAAAGAAAGTATTATCTGGCTTTTGAACCAACCCTCCCCTCTACCCCAAGTTAAATGATCAACAAATTTTACGAATGCAAATCTAAATGGGATTGATTACTTGAACTTCTTTGTTCTTAAAGTCAAAGAAACACTCAATGACCAAAGTCATGTAGAAACAAAAGATCAATAGTTTCAGCCATTAAATTCCTCCAAGGCCGTTAGGCAAAATATCTACTTTGAAAATTTGGGTTTCTTTTCACTTGAACAAAAAGACAATCAGCATGAGATTAATGTCATTAACTTTTAACTAATGGACTAATAAGTTCGATTCTGCTGTAATAAAACGGCAAAATAAATATTTTGTTTCGATTAAAACAATGAGAATTTTTTTAACGTTGTCTTACCATTTTAACATGTTGATGACGCACTTAGGCATGTCACCGCCGTCGAGCCGTTTCAGGGCGATTCCGTCACACTTAACGGTAACCCCAACCATACCAATTTTCAACCCCGCCACACCCAATCCAATTTTCGTCCGAGCCTCCACGCTCACTCGTAAACTCTTGCTTCGGTACCGAGCCTGAAGCCTAGTACCCACCCCGTCATCCACCAGCTTGTTGATCACCTTTGTCTCCACTTTCAAACTCGTCGTGTTCTGTTTCCCCATAGTGAACCCGTGAACTGTCGTCGTTCCCAACTCAGTCTCATCCCCACCCTCCCCAACGCTGACGTCAACCTCCGTATTGCCGTAATAATACGTCATCTTTGCGTTGGGGTTCTTCACTTCGAGTCTCGTCGTCGTTTGTGCGTCGAGGTAGGTTCCATCAGGTTTGTTGGTGACGTTAAAGCGGGAGATCCGGACTGACTGGACGTGAAAACCGGGGAGTTTCGGGTCGAACCAAAGGTAGAAAACGGCGCCGCAAATGAGGAGGAGGAGAATGAGGATCAAAAAGAAGATGCAGAAACAGCAACAGCAAACGCGACAACAGCCACCCCTCCTTTTCTTGGGGTGGAAAGAAGGTGGGAGAACCGGTTTTCGTGGCGGTGGTCTAAACCCAGGCTTGACGGCCGGGGCGCTTGGGTCTTTGTATCCAGGTGGCTTTTGGAGAACCGGTTTCAAAGGAGGCTTGGACATTGCTTGGATAATAGAAGTATAAATATCCTGGGCTGCGAAAATGAAAATTTTAAATCAGGGAATGAAGAAAGAAAGAGCTTCCTTTCGTAATCGACAAATTTGGGATAATTGAAAGAATTCAATGAACAAATATTAATCATGATGAACGAAGGGAATTCGTATATCTGCCATTTTAATGTGAAAATCGAAAAACAGAGCAACCCATAAGAAATAAGGCAAAAGGTGAAGAGTCTAAAGAAACGTGAATGTGATATAAATGCAAGACTTGGGAATTGTAGAAACACGAACCTTATCAGAAATACGCCAACAGGGTTGCAATATCCAAGGAAAAGTGATGAATGAGTGAATTGAATGATACAGAGATCTGATGAGCTTTGTGCTGGAAGGGGGAAGAGCCGAACAGGAAACAAAGGAGAATTTTTGTTTGTGATGCAAGGAAGAAAGAATAAAAGCAGAAAGCGTAGAGAATCGGATCAGGGAGACAAAGTCATTGGAAATGTGACAGACGGACAGACGAGAGAAGGAGCTAAAATTGCGAGAACAAGAGAGAGAGAGCAAAGAAAGAGAAAGAATAAAAGAGATGGGTGCGGAGAAGGGAGGTTTGTCTCTTATGGGAAGAAGGGGTTTGGCCTTTGGGGAGCTTTGGGTAATGGTGGCATGGATTCAGCTGGGAAGATTCACGCGCGGCGTCTTACATGCTGACATGGCTGGAAGTCTTTCGATACTTCTCTTTCTACTTTTGTCTTCTACCCGTTTCCTTTTTCAGTTACGGGGCTGTATTTTGGTCTCTGCAATACTGGCTACAACGAATTCAACTCTATTTCCAACTCAAAAATATGCTGCCACCAAACTGTAAGTGAGCAGGAATTAGATTAGCAGGTATTTGTACTGTTTTGAAAGACAATCCATGTGAATTTTATGTTTGTCATTTAACATACTCATTGTGCTCAGACAAATGTTTTAATATAAATTGGAAGTTCTTTTCACTGATGAGTTGTAAGCTCCTTAAACAATTCATGGCATGTTGAATTGTTTTAGGCTATATTTGGTAAAAATGAAAAGGAAATGATAACTTAATTAATTGCTATACATTTTATTTCATAAGTAGTAAATAATGTTACATTGTAAAATATAAACATTGGCAGTACATCAGGAATTTTGATTTCGCATAAATGAATAACAGTTATGTTCCTAATCTTAAATCCTTCCCTTCATTTTATCATTGAACTTGCAAGAGGGTCTGTCCGGGGATGATGGGTGGGGTTGGATGGAAGCGCATGTTCGTCCACGTGGGGCAGGAGCGTCCCAGCCGTTATCCACTAACTTCGTCGTTTTCAAAAACTCCACCGACTCACAAACCCCTATATGTCATTGCCACCGATTTCCCCTTCTTCCCTTCGCGGTTAGGAGAAGCTACTTTCCTGTCCATCCGTTGTAAACCAACCCTACTTCGGGCATGGAACCATACACAACATGTCTGGAGGTACAACAGGGAATGTTCGGTGTTTGTGCATTGTCTGAAAACTGAATACCAGACAATATGTAAGAGAGAAGAAAATAATCTTTCACAGTCCAATCTTTTGTACACAAACTTGTACTAGAAGAGAAGGGGGGGGGGGGGGGGGGTTTCAGTGTTGATGTAAGTTAAAGCTTCATTGTCACTTGTAAATAGTAATTTGATGTTACTTCCACACCTTCCCAGCGATTTTGGCTTTGATTATAATAGCCACGCAACAATCACAAAAGAAAAGAAAAAAAAGGATGTGACGCGGATGCTTGACCAAAAATCCTTGCGTCGATTCCAGTAGTCGTCGTGTGATTCGTGAAGCACCACGATCACAGATTTTGGTTGCAGAACTGCTCTCACATGTACAAATTGCATATAATTTCAATTAGAGAACAGTCAACACGTCGCTCTCAAAATAGGGCAAATGAATAGCCCCAAAGCCTTTCCTTAGTTTGAAGAATATTATCGTTAATTAGTCAGAGTTGGATGCTACAAAACTCAAAATCATGTCTATAAGTACTATCTTTAGATTTCCTCCTTTTTTGTGGTTCAGTGAATGGTTTGTGGCAATATTTGTTGTTGGTTGAACTGAGAAACTTAGGCTGTTTGTTTGTTGGGTGTAGCTAGCGAATGATGACTCTGATGCGAGTAAAGTAGGAAGGGTTTATAATGGGAAAGGAAAGGCAACCTGTTGATGATTGTGATAGGTTACTCTACTCATGAAATTGTTGCATTATTAATCTTCCAGCTAAGAAATTATGGCTTATTTATGTCGTGTTTCTGTGATTTGGTAGTACAAACCAATCGAGTTGGGTTATGGTTGATTGCCTCTTTGTATTTTTGTCTGACTTTAATTTGAACTATCATGTGAATCTTTTTATTTTTTGAGGAATAAGGTACTACCATATATTTCTCATATCATTTTATTCTATCCAAATATAGGTTCTTACATGTAAAAACATTAAAAAAAATAAAAAGATAGCCATGGTTGCTACTAGTTTTTCCCCATCTCCTTTATACAGAATGTTCTACTTCTATAACTACATCTTCTTTCTTTTTCCAAAGATCAAAATTTTTTTTTTGTATTTCATGTTAATTTCACTCATTTTTTGCATTTAATTAAAAATGTAAAAAAATAAAATTTTTAAATTAAGTATGCATTAATATATGTGAAAATACCATCATTAATTGGTATATAAATCATCAAGCTTGATTCAGAGTTTGTGTTCAGAAATCAAAGATTCATTCATTTGTGAGCAACATGGAAGGAATCATTTTGTACGATTGTCTTAAAATAAAAAAACAAAAGGCTCAATTTTTGCACATGCAAAATTACAAAACCAGGGCACCCGAACTCCGACCCATCATTCACGGGTTCAATAAAACACTCAGGGACCAATCAGACATAAAACCAACCATGCCCAACCACAGCCGTTCGTTCGTTCGTTTGTAGCTTTCATTAGGAGACCCCACATCTCTCCCCCGGATTAATATTTTACAGTGATTAAAAAGGGAAAGCTTTTACAGTAAAATTCTGTCTTTAACTGCAAATTAATGTACATTCCTTCCCCTTAATTTATTTATTTAATATTTTTTAACCGTATTTCCTTTCTTCAACTTCTCCTCCTCCCTGTTATCTCTCTTGAGCTCTTCCTTATTTTTCTCTCTCTAGAGTTCTGTCCGTAGATCAGACACGATCCTCGGACTCTGTCGATGGCGTCGAAGCGGATCTTGAAGGAGCTCAAGGATCTCCAGAAAGATCCTCCCACTTCATGCAGCGCTGGTAACATCTTTTTTTTTCTTTTTTTTTTTTTTTTTTATAAAACGTTTCTGTGATTTTCTTATGAAGCTTGATCTATACCCTTTTGTTAATATGGATGGCTGGTTGTTGATATATTTATAGATATATACTTTTATTATTCCTTCCATGTATTTGTTTATGAGTAATTTTATGGTGTTCCTATAACAAACCGTGGTTAAAGATTCGTAGATAAAAAATACGGCTGAAATTAGAGAGATCAAAACCTGAAATCCTGATTCTTGTTGTATTTTTATGTGACAAAAACATGTAGCAATTGAGTTGTTATTTACCATGATAAGAAGGAATTTGGACCGCTTAAGCGAGTGGCAATAGTACATGAAGGATGGGTTATTTCGCTGCAAAATATAACCTTAGTCAACCTTTGTATATGTATAACAATCAATTCATGAGAATTTATATATCATTTGGTTGTACTTTTTGTGATATACACGCCGTGCTTCAATGCTCTTCTGTTGCTTCTTCTTGCTTGATTGTGTTATGACCGTAGTTACCTGGTGTTTGGATTCGTGAATGGTATGTCTTTCCACAGTTGAAATGTAGCCGCCACTTATGAAGGTTTGACTTAATGATGTATCTAGTAGGTTAAGGATGGCAGCATCAGGTGGTACTTTAAGGTTTTTTGCTAAGATGAGATTTTTGGGTGCTTTGTAGGGTATCAAACGGTTGATTATTATACCCTTTTTAGCATAGTCAATCTCTGTGTAATTGTTTTCTCATGCATCAATTTCTCTTGTGATTACTTACAAGTTCTTTATTTTATTACTATGAGTGTTTATTTCCTTAATCCTGTTTCTATTTTTTGAATACTTATAAGTTCTACTTTGAAGGGTTAATGTATAGGATTTTTAGCTCAGAATGACCATGAAAATATGTGTATTGAAGCCTGTAAAATGGCAAGATTCATGTTTGAGTTATGGGATGTGGTCCTAAAGGGTTCATATGTGGACACACTTTAGCTAGTAAAGTGGTGATGGAAGATGTTCAAGGCTTTATTTTCTGTGTTTGAAGTTCCTTGTGTGTATTATTAATTTAGGATATTGGAATTTGGAGTTCTTGTTTCTCTTGATGGGATTCTTGGATGCAGTAACAAGAGCTTTATGTTCTCTCTGCTATGGGGTTATAGCATGATATATTGCTACGTATTCTATATGCTGACAGGTCCTGTAGCAGAAGACATGTTCCATTGGCAAGCCACAATAATGGGCCCCCCTGACAGCCCTTATTCTGGAGGTGTCTTTCTAGTGACAATTCATTTTCCTCCTGATTATCCTTTTAAACCACCTAAGGTAAGGGATAAATTCTAATCTTATTTATGTTTATTGCTTTTTTTATACTTATTTTGCAGCTACCTTTTACAACTTTTCATGCTAGAGTATCATGAACCATGCTTTACGGACATTATTGAGTCCATTCGTATATGTGGTTTTATCCATAAGTGTAAATAATGTAGCAGCTCACAACAAAGCAGTGTTTTTCCTTTTCCTTTTTTATTTCTTTTTAATTGTGGTGGATGGGTTTGAGTGTTAGTAGAGCTATGAAATGAATTTTACTTAATCTATTTTTGTTTCATTGTCTCCTCTCTTCTTCTGTTTCTTGCAGGTTGCATTTAGAACTAAGGTTTTTCACCCAAATATCAACAGCAATGGTAGTATATGCCTTGACATACTAAAGGAGCAGTGGAGTCCAGCCCTGACTATATCTAAGGTTTCAACTCTAAACAATCTTTTACAATCTAATGCCCAATAGTTTTGACTTTGTCCAAGATAAACATTTGTATTTGAAGTATGGGTAGAAAGGATAGTGAATATTAGACAGGCTTATTGCTATTCAGCCACTGTAAAAATTGAGGCCATGATATTTAACCAATATAGCTCCTTCTGAATAGAAAATTTCATCTTATCTGTTAAGCTTGTATGGCCGGGGAATTTGTCAACAATGACCTCTAATTTTGTCTATCAAAAACTCTTCCCAGCTCCTTGCTTGATGAAGCACTGTTTGTAGGTTGAGAATCTTATTGGCAAATGCTGAGATGTGTTTTTAGCTGTGCAGGACAAAATTCTATGTGGGCTGTTCCCACCAAATTGTACATTTTCATTGCTCAACCTTTTGTGATTGGATGTGACTCATTTTTCTGCCTGAACTAATCTAACACAGCCTGTTAAAATGTAACAGGTTGAAATTAGATGGTTCAAAATAGTCTTTCGAGCATCATTTAGCTTCCACCATGTGGTCATCTTTTGGTATTTAACTAAGGAAACTGCCCCCTAGATCAGCTTTGCATTTTTGGAAACTCTTTCTTTTTCTTAGGCCTTCTTTTTTGGCGGGTGGGAGGGTTCAAATATGTACATTCCATTCGATTAGTTAATCATTTCTGTATTTTAAGAAGGTGGGAAAGGTTCTTGTTTCCTCTTTCAGGTGTTGCTTTCTATCTGCTCCCTCCTGACCGACCCAAACCCTGATGATCCCCTGGTGCCGGAAATTGCTCATATGTACAAGACAGACAGGGCCAAGTATGAGTCAACTGCAAGGAGCTGGACCCAGAAGTACGCCATGGGCTAGTTTGATAATTGGTAAAAGCTTTTAGGATATTGCTCCGTACTACCCATTGTGTATAAATCAAGCGTGCATTTGTTGTCGTTGCTCCTGTAATAGACAAAGTTAAGAATAGATTATTATCATTCAGCTTGCAAAGCTGGCAGATGTTCTAGGTGTTGCACTTGATGTCTGGAACTGTTGTAAGATCAGCAGTTAATGTTGTTCAATATGTTTGTTTGTTCTTGTTTTCTTGGGGACTAAGATCAAGTGCTTATATTTTGATGCTAGTTTCTGTTTTGTTCAGCATGAACTTATCCCTCTGTAACTTGGTGCTTATCACACTCTTCCGATTTCGATCCTATCACGGTAACTCCTGCTGATCTGGTATTTAATGAACTGGTTCCGGTTTGTGAATTCTTTGGTTTAATTCTGTATAAACTCATTACTTCCACCCGCTCCTTCTCTTGATGATCGAACGTGGTAAGCCGTGACGAGACAAGTGCAGCACACTGAGCCGAAATAGTAACATACAAAGAAAGACAAATAAAACGACCAAGACAAGAAAGAAAGAGAAAGCCCACTATGTACTGATCGTAGGATGCTTGGGTCCATAAAATACTGCTGGATTTGGAACTGATTGATTATTGGGGAACTCTCTGCATATTTAACTTTTCACTCATATTTTTTTGTTGGAAAAAGCAAATGATGGTTACATATGTAACTTCGCCTAACTTCATAACGTTATGCTTGTGTTCTAATTCAAAGTTTTAAATCACCCCGAATGTTGACTGCTTAAATCTGATTGCAACAAGTAGTAAATATTTTTATTAGAAATATAAATATAATTATAAAAGTTTGTACTAGAAATTTAGAAAGTCAATGTTGACCACTTTTCTGCCGCACTGATATGCCAAATTGAGAAATTTATTTTCAGAGCACTCATAAAGTCTTTTGACTTGACCCGAATAATTGCACATTAGCCTACAGCTACTTTGATTTGAACCAAAAGAACATACTTCTTCTTCTTCTTCTTCTAAGGGACATCCCTCGTTTTACAAAGTCTTTAATTGTAGCATTCCAACGTGATTTGGAACATTAATAATAATAATAATAACTCTTCCTCCTTATTTTTGTTGGTCTTCGAAAATTAAGTAATGGTCACGTGAAGTAAATGAGCAACGGTGACAAAAACAAATGAGGGGAAAGGTCTTATCGTTTTCTACCTACCTACTTCTGCTACTATGTACAACGAATGTCCTCCGCTTCCTTTCCTTGGTCCCCAAGCCTCAGTTTCCAGCCGTTTCCTTCCATTTTTATTTATTTCCTTAACCATCCAAATAATAAAAAAGGAAAGAAAAGAGGCCCAGAATTTGCAAATATCTCCAACTGCTAATCAAACTCTCTTGTCTTAGAATTAGAAGACCAATTGTTTCTAAGTACAAGAATAATAAGGGATGCAATGCTTTTTAGACTGATTGTTTAGTCAATGTGCAGTTGAATTATGAGAATCTAAATAAAATATGGCCAACTTCTTATTTGCAGTAACAGAACAAAAATATTCCTCCATTTTCTATTGACTGAAACTTTGTTTTATTCTTAATCAACAACCACAATTGACAATATATGGAAAGAATAGTGTAATTTCAGAGGCTAAGGAGATTTAATTTTCTTGATGCTTCATCGCCAAGCAATTGTAGTTTTTGGCGCTCAGAAAAGTAAACGGATTATTGTCATTAAAAATTTTTAATTAGTGGCATTATTATCGATATTTAAAAGTGATTAGTCAAAAGTATTTAGCTGACGTGGCGTGACAGATTGATTCCACATCCGTGTGCAACGGAGCTGGTTCTTCTCTCTCTCTCACGTGACGGATTTTCTCGAGTGAGCATGAGGGTCACTAATCTCACTCGCTGTGACCGTTAGTCAGCAGGCGGCAGCAAATTAACGTCATTATGGAGGAAAAGCATCCAATGCGGTGGGAGCGTAACACACACGTGGCCGCCGGAGGGTGGAACAGGTTTTTGTTACTTGGGGACCAAGCTAATTCGAGGGAGGGCTATAGGACACGTATCACTAACAAGGAGATGCGGCGAGTCGTTTGGGATCTCCGGTAGTCACCGGAATCTCCGGCTAGTAACTATCTCTAATTTTTGTTTAAATCATTTATCTTAATTATTTAGTATAATTTTAAAACAGATTTAAGAAGCAATTAAGATTTTTTATTTTTTTAAATAAAAGTGAAGGAAAATAAAGTAGTTTTTGTATTCAGGATACTCCTATAAAACAGCGATTCTCGGCATTTTGACTCTTCCTTGCAACTGAAACTCTCCTGTTTCTCTCCTCATTCTCTCTAGTCTCTCGCCCTTTACTTTCCAGCAAGGTTTTTATTACGCTTTGGAAAAATCGTTTCTTTACAGATTATTCTCTCTTTTAAAGTAAAAAAAAAATCCCATCTTTGATGTAAAATATTGGAAAATGAATCCCGCGAGTTCGTTCCGAGTGAAATACGCAGAGCGAAGAAGAGTTACTAATAAGTTAGTGAAGCCGTCGAGCAAGTGGTTTTCCATGGAGTCCAGAGCCAAAGCCCCTAGAATTGTCAGAATTTCTGTCACCGATGGCGATGCAACGGATTCTTCTAGCGACGAGAGCGAACATGAGAGAAATCATAGAGTGAAAAGGTATGTAAACGAAATCAGGATCGAAGATTGTTCCACATTCAATTTCTCCAAGTCAGCAAACAAGCAAAACAAGCAAACAAATAGTAAGTGCAATCCAGTCAATATCAGATCAAAGAAGCAGCAACAGCAATGTTTGTCTACCGGGGTAAAGTACCGTGGGGTTCGGCAAAGACCGTGGGGCAGATGGGCGGCTGAGATCAGGGATCCTACGAGTCGAACCAGGGTCTGGCTTGGGACTTATGACACTGCTGAAGAAGCTGCCTTGGTTTATGACAGAGCCGCGATTCGAATCAAAGGCCCTGACGCTCTCACAAACTTTGTAAAGCCTCCTGTGAGACCTTCGTCACCGGAGATTGAACTTGAAACGATTTCCGGGTATGATTCTGGCCAAGAATCGCAGTCTCTCTGTTCACCTACTTCTGTTCTCAGATTTCAGTCCAATGAGGAAGCCGAACTTCAAACCGAGTCCAAAGATGACTCTTGCGAGCTTACCGAAAGTGAGTGGAGACCTGTTCAGGAACGCCCGGAAGAACCAACTAACTTATCAGATGGGTATTTGTTAACAGATCCGGGGGCTCTATGTGATTACTTTGATTGCGATAACCTTGCGCCAATATTTTTGGATGAGATGAGGTTACCAGAAGAGAGAAATTTGGAACAAGATTATGGTGATATTTCTGTTAAATTAGATGTCGATTTTGGGTCTTGTACGTGGGATGTCGATAATTACTATTAAGATCAGTGTAGTTTGCCCTGCAAAACATTACCATGGAGTTGCAGCCCTGGAAATGTTCAGATGGTGCCCCTTTTTTGCTGGTAAATACTTTTGTCAAGCGTAATTCATGTGAATGTGATGGTAAATTCCGAGTGGAATTTTGGATACATTTCCCGCAGTCTTTTACTTCCTCTCTACTACTTTCTAGGTGTGTTTCTCTACTACTACCACAGTGTGTAAAGAAATGCCAAGCAAATATGTAAATTCTTGCTTCTTCCAAGGGTTCTTTTTCGTGTATGTGTTCCCCTTCTTTCGTGAATTGAATAGGTTCGGTGTGCGTTTCAATTGGCGTGGACGTGGTGCGTGTGCTAGGAAGCGTGCTTTGCGGTTATGGTTTTTATTCAAAAAAGAGTATAATCTGATTGTTTTTCTTTCGGTTTGTTCATTTCTTTGCTTTAGATCTTTTCCTTGTCTGTGTATTTGATGGGGGTCGGTGAGATATTTTTTTAATTTTTAATGGAGCACTGGCTCGCGGGGACTCAAAAAGGCTGCCAAGTTAAGCTAAAGTTGGTTCCCATGTTCCACGGTTCGCCACCTTAGACGCTTGTTAGCCATAAACGCTTTCTGGGTTTTTTTGTTAGGAGCCATTCTTTTCAAGAATGGCTTGCCGTCCAATTCCATGCCACTTGTTCCCTTGTTTGGTTTTCCTTGCGTCAAGGTTTAGAAGCCTGTTAATCCAACGAGGAAAACAATATCATTACCTGTTGGAAATCTTACCACTTGATGGTCTAAAAATGTATAGTTACGTTTCTTTCACTCTCTATTTCTCGTGCTCTAATTTCACCATCGGTGTTAAAAAGTACGCGGTGAACCATCTTGTTATGTAAGAATATTTGAAGAGAATAAGAGACACGTTTTGTTCCACATTAAGAGGCATTTCCTTTGTTATTCTACCATTTTCGCGATGCTTTTGCTTTGGCTTCAACCCTCAATCAGAAGAGTATTCAATTGACAAGGACATTTCATGAGACAACAGACACAAGTGCAAGGTGCCATGGGATTCTCGTTTAGAGAACCCCAACCCCCCTTGACAAGGTTGGGCTTTGAATCCTTAGAACAATAAATGTGTCGACCCCGAAGATATTGACCTGGTGGCATCTAACACACGATACTGTCCCTCTTTTGCCCCATCCAAGGCTCTAGAAAAACCGTAAAAAGTCTTTACCAAAACAGTACTGAAAAGCACAAATCTTGGAAAGGGGTTGTCACAGAGCCATAGGCTATAGCTACGCCCTATGCTAGGCCCGGTCATTTCTTCTAGAAATCCCAAGACATGGCAGTTCACTTTTCAGGCAACATCCCGGCGTGCTTGAACCTCCGGCGATCAAGAGGACCCTTTTTCAGTTCCCCCAGTCAAAAAGTTTTACTACGAAAAAAAAAAAGTAGGTATCCTAATTTATACAATTGCAGGCTTTAAGGATTATTTAGTCATTTACAATAATAGCAGCAAACGTGATTTCAAAATCAAAGCGACTTGGCTGCCTGCTGGCCTGTCCGTACCCAGACCCACTTGCAAGCTGCACGACTCTGGTTTCTGTAAGCCCAATCGTTGACTCTCTCCCTTGTCTGTTTATTGTTTTTCACTTGTGATTTTGGATGTATGGTAACAACGACAAACCATTACCAATGCATTGTTTTCACCTTTGACCTTGAAGCCGTGGCCCCCCACACCCCACTCTCTCTCACGCAAAGCTTTCCAGAATTGGTAGGTGCGGGTTAACTTAGCTGGTAACGTCAAAAATCTTGAGTAAAACTTCATAGTGGTCAAAGATTGAGAGATCAAGAAAAAGGAGTTGATTTAGAAGTGGACAAAGGCATTTCAAAAAGGAAAAAACTTATCTTACATATTCGATAATAGCTTTTTTAAATTTAACGAGTAAAATTAAAGGATTGATGTGTATCTTCTTAAGATAAATTTGTAAGATTAATGATTAAATAAATACATGATAATATTTTAATCAGTTTGTAGAATTTAAAACTCTCATTATCGACATATGTAGAATAATAATTAAAAAGCTTATAAAAAAAAAATCCTGACACGAGCAGTACTAACTTTATAATTTGCTTGTCTATGGTCATCCTTAAATTATGGATCAAGACTATGTATGTAAAACCAAATAAAGATAGTGTTAAATGAAGACACTATTGGCATTTGGTTTTTGTCGGGTTACATAGTTTTTTTTTTTTTTTTTGCATCTTCCAGTTCTACCTGCTCATTGTGGTGGACAGCTTTTGATTCTGGGAACTAGAAAGGTAAAAATCCAAAACCATACAAGCAAAAGCTGGACAGACTGCAAAATGGTGGTGTAACTTAGCCAGATTTATCGACATGACACTTTCATATAAGACACATGAGGCATTACTAAACCAAACCTTTTTTGTGAATGTTCATATCCTCACATTCACATGCGAAGATTGTTGAATTTATGGAGTGATTGAGAGAGGATTTGGATCCTTTCCCAAATTAGGCAAAACTTGATGTGTACATTGTCATTGAATTCTTTTTTTCCTTTTCCCCCTTTTTCACTATCCGGGTACTACTACCGTACACATGATACACCACCTTGAAGTTTACGATGAACTGGTTACCACTTAGGCATATAATTTTATGCAAGAATTTGAAGTTTTTAGCATGTTAATGGCAACAGCCATGGAACCCAAAGCCCTTGTATGAAGAAACATTGAAAAGAAAAGAGAAAAAGGGTTTAACTGTTAGCCTACAACTGCAAGTTGTAGCTTTTTGTCGGCTTGATGAGCTGCCCTACTCTGATACTGTCTCTCTATTCTTCATGCGAGCAGCAGTCAGAATTCAATTCAGTAATAAGACTAATTAAAGAGAAGTGAGAATACTCCATATGTGTTGGAGCCAAGATAGGCAACAGCTGCATGCAAAAGTGTTGCAACTTGCAAACCGCAAGGCACGTTGTGCTTTTGATCCAGCTCAGCTTCTTTGGGTACATTTATTTGTGTTTACTTAGAAGTCAAAATAGTTTGTCTGATGCAAAATCAGATTAGAGAGAAAGGAAAAAGTTAGAGAAGAAATTAGAATTCAAAAATCCTGATGGGAATGCTCTTCAATCTTCATGCAACGTGCCGCACAGTTTTGAGGCACAGTGTTTTCAAACCTACAGATGGAAAACAACAGCTAGCCCTCGGAAAAGTAAAAGGAAAAGATTGGATGATAGGAAAGTGAAAAATATAAGAATAATGCTACTGTTCATAAAGTGAAAAAACAAGGAATTTATTTCGAAATTATATTACTAGTTGTTAGTATCAAGAAGAAGACTGATCATTGATGTCTTTTTGACTCATCTCATCACGTGAATAGCAAGTGGTCATCAGCCCTTTCAGTCTCAAACTTACTGGGCTTGAGCCCTCCTGAACATTTGCTGTGTTAAAGTATTGCAAACATGTTCTACAGGAACACACGTTGGCCCACAAAATCTCTGTTGCATCACATGGAAAAAAAACAAAGCAGTGAGCCCAAAGGCAAATCTAATCTCTATCTCATGCCATGTAAAGAAGAGATCAGATAAAATCTCACCCGTTCATCACGTCGAATTTTAATTTTGTGAAATCAAACAAGTAGGACCCACTGAGTTCCGTTTCACCCACTACCTTCCTTTGAAATATCAGAAACTTTAAAGCTTGTGTGAGATTTTGGGGTGATGGGTGATCACTCTTGTGGGTCCTAGATTTTATTGTTCCCATTTGATGACTTTTAATTTTTAAATACAACTTGTTAGGAAATTTTATTGTAATTTTTATGATTATAAAAATAGGAAAATTTAGGATTAAGGGAAATCAAGTGTCGTAAGCATTTCAACCCCATGTGGGATTATGGCCAATGGACCCACATTGCATGCAGTTTTCTCTTTTCTTCTCTAAGTTCTAATCTCACAATTTTTTTTTTAAAGAAAAAGAAAAGTTGAGAGGTTGCTGATGTCTTCCCTCTTTCACTGATTTTGATGGCTAACCAATGGGATTCCATAATTTAGTCAAATGTCAAATTGTTAATAGTTAATGTTGTAGTCAATGAGAACTACAATCAATTATGTAAAGAGATAAGGATTACAAAATCTAAACTGCAATGGATTATCTGATTTGTTCATTAATTGTGGTTTGTGGATGTGCTCTTGGGCTAGCTAGTTGAACAGTGACTATCATATTCATGGCGGCTCCTCACTGGTTGCAATTTGTATGTCCTTTGCCTCTGCAAAGAGCCAAACCTCTGTACACTAAATGATAACCAAATCAATGATACGATTGATTCAGACTTCATGGTCTTCCAAGTCCCTGGCAGAGAACTCAGAGACAGCTAAAAGGCAAAAGAAAGTGCTAAGCTTGTTTTCTGCGGTGGACTTTGTTCGACAGAAAATGGTTTCTGCTGACCACGTTTAAGGATTGGTAGCCCAACTGAACCTGGCCCGTGATCATTGTGTGTTAACTGAAAGAACCTCCAAACTTGCTGGCCCTGTTTTTATGAACCCCAAATAAATTTGCCTAATAAGACTGGTAATCTGGTATATCCAACTTTTTTCAACATTGTACGATCACATTGGACCTTGGGTTTTTGTTTTTTTTTTGGGGGGAAAATCATATGATGGATCAATATCTTGTATGATGAGGGATGATGGCATGGTATTTTTTTATATTTTCTATTTCATTTGCTTGAGTGGAATGCCATTATTGCACATACATGGTCGGATGGTCCATGGAGCTTCTGACGTGGTAATGCCAGGGATCCTCCAGGCATATATCTGCATGATTGCATGTGATGAGAGTAAGACTGTGGGCTACGAACAGCTAAGCTTCTCAGTTCCAAACAAAACTTCCCTTTAAAGCAAACACACCCACAGAAAGAAAGAAAGAAAAGAAAGTAAAAGAAGCCAAAATGATTTTGTCCAAACACCTGATTGCAAAACCATTAAAAAGTAGAGGCCTACCTTCCATTCCATAATATTCCAAATTGTCGCTCAAGCTTTCCACCACAGCCAAGAAAAGAAAGGCTGGATAAATTTGCAAAGAATTGACAGTAAATTGTGAAAAGCAACAAAAACAACAGAATAAAGTCATGGACTTTCAAAAGTTATAATACAGGAGTGTGTCGATTGGTGGTCTATGTTTCCCACCGATGGAGTTGAATAACAAGAAACTGCGGACCCTCATTGAGAGGGCATGGGCTTTGCATGCCAGGTTGAACGATGAAATCGAGAACAGTATCAGCTTCTGCAGGTTTTGTTCAGACCATGGTCGCTATTGTGATGTTGGGCAGACCCCATTTGAGGAGAGGGAGAGATTGATTGCCATCAGAGATTCATTGAAGGAAGTTGAGAACACGCTTTTGCGTTTGCAGGTACCCTACTTCCTGTCTCTTCTTTTATTCGCTAGGCCGTCTAGAAAAATCCTGTGAAGCTGCAAGTTGCCCTGGATTTTCATATTGTCTTTTCTAGTCTGAGATAGGTCAGCAGATAAAGTCCAAGTCCTTTGATCTGAATGTAATTGCAATTGCAGAAATGTGCTTCATTGGCATAACATTTTTCAAGAGATCTGAAAATGCAGAACAGACATATATAAGAAATAGCATTAAGCATAGGCAATTAATCCTTGAATCTCACGTGATGAAAAAATTCTTAATATTTCATATAAAACAATTTGCATTTCAAGTTTTAAAAGCACTAGCTTCTGGACTCTGTTCTTAATGGAATGATTAAATTCAAGTAGTAGGTTCATATAGGCTGATAGGCAAAAGATTTAACAATAACAAATGATTTCAAAGTTAATTATTCCGTTACCTTTTGGTTGATATCTTAATTTGTATCTAAACCTGTTGAGTAGAATTGGAATATTCTACCTGGCTTTTAGAGGTTTTGCTTTAATTTGATCTGCATACGACCTTTTATCCATGCTTAGTAGTTAATACTAACCTCAGTTTCTTAATTATCAAATATAGCATCAAACTGGGGAAACTTATGTTTAAAATTCTGTCCTTTTCCTCTGGAAAAATAATGTTAACAATCATAGCTATCTACATGCAGAAGTTGCAGTCTTGGCAGCTGGTAGATAGACATTCAGCTCTCACAAGTTTGGAGCAAAGCAGATTATTTCTCATAAAACAAGTAACACAATATCAAGGAAGACCCCTGGATGTGGTGAGAGAGTTGAACGCTTGTTTTGGCAATGATAATAGAGCTGCGTTTGACAGGAATGTGGAAGAACTTCCTGTGAAGAAAAATGGGGTTCAAAGCAGGAGAAGAAGGCTTTCCAGTTTTCTCATTTGTTGCATTAGATTTTTGTTCAACTCCTGGAAGTGGCAGAGTGCTGTTGGAATTGCAATAAAATTAATCCTGATATCAGCTAGCCTTTCAACCACAATTCAATTCTATCATGCCAGGCACCAATCTTGCAATTCACAAAGAAAAATTGTTTCCACTATCATGTATTCAAAAGAAGCAGAAAACATAGATTCTTTACTAACTATCTCAAAGAGCCCTCTGGATGTCTTTTGCGGCAGGGGATGATTCGTACATCATAATATATGAAATCACAACTCAATTTCTTCAGAAAATGTTTCCCCCTCTTCATCATTGTCTCTGTACCACATGCATGCATGCCATCCACTTGACATGGTCAATTCAAGAAACATCATGGAAATACATGATGGCATTGGAAAGTGTTTTCTAGCTGTATTTATATTGCAGATTCAAGTAGTTGGGCTTTCCTTTCTGACTATGGAGATTCATATTCAATGTTCAACTAAGGTTATTTATGGGACCACAACTTTCCATGTTTGCATAGGACCATTCCTATTCATAGTGGTTAATGAATCCTTTGCTGCTTTGGGGTAGACATTATTTTAATATGTGGTCCAACTTAATTTATTAGATTCACACGTATTTTATTTCCTCTTAAAGGTTATATTACATGAAACGGCCAATTTCCATTAGCGTGCAACTGCAAATCCCCTGCGAGGATTTGACTCCTTGACCGTTGGTTCGGCGCCAACTGCCAAGAACCGGGAAGATTCTGATGTGGGCTCGATTTGAGATTAGCCCAAGCCCAAAACTCATACCGAAACAAATCAGACACTATGATCAGGCCCAGTCAGCACAAATTGGGCCGATAAGTTCTAGGCTTTCCTTTGCCAATGGAAAATAGATAAATAAGTAAATAAATAAAAAGAAGGAAGAAGTGGAAGGCTTTGCCTTTGAGAACGGTCAGCTGAAGCAATTGGTTGGCGCTCTTAATTCCACGCCACGAATCACATTGCTTCCTCGCCTCTTTCCCATGCAAAAATCGTCGAATAATTAAAAGGAAAGCTCTAGAAGAAACTTGTGAAGAATAATCTGTCCCATAAAATCGTTTCAAGTTCCCCACATTTCATGTAACTCTATTCTGGTTCTTTCTTCCTACAACACGACTCGAAGATCAACAAGCAATCCCAGCTGGAGGGTGGGGATGGTAACCTCGAGGCAGGGGCTGCCTTCATGGATAAGCGCCGCAGCAGCGACCCGAGTTGATTTCGAAGGAAACGTTGAGAATATGATAAAAGACGGCCACGGCGATTCTACAAGCCAACCGCAAAGCCAAAAGTCGTCAAAAGCTGTAACTGACGTGGATTTGAGCTTCGGAGAGAGGGCTTTCTCTGCCTCCGGCGCCGCTTTTCTTTCTGCCATCATCGTCAATCCTCTCGATGTCGCCAAGGTATCTGATTTTACTTTTGTAGAAAGTTTGGTTCTTTTTTATACATTGAGATTCATTAATTCTTTAAAGGGATTTTTTTTTTTGTTTCTCTTTTAATCAAAATTCTGTCAGAAGATATCTTGAAATGTTTAATTCTCTAAATTAACATCTCCATAGAATCCTAAGAGTTATTGTTTTTGGGTAACATCCAGACAAGGTTGCAAGCACAGGCTGCTGGAGTTCCATACCAGACATGCTTTGAAACTAACATGGTAAGAATCAATTTAATTGGTTTGCTTCATCTCATGATCAATTTATTCCCCTGTTTTAAACATTAATGATTTATTTGATTCTTTAATTTATCCTCTGCCAAATGCATCTTAACTTTGCCTTCGAATTTTTTCGTTTTTCTCCTCTGCTCTTCTGTTTAAGTTTTTTCCAGAATTGAAAAGTTCTCAATCATGTGCACGTTCAGTTCTTGGCTCTGAACCAGTATGCCCCCCTGAATGTAGTCGGTACAAAGGGACACTCGATGTTTTTTACAAAGTCATTCGACAGGTTGGTGGTTTTTCTGTATTAGACTTGTTCTTGATGTTTGATGCTGTAATGGCAATTCTTTTCAAAAAATAATAAGGTTTTGATGGTATATTTTTTATTTCTTCCATTACATTGGTAAAAGTAACTCTATTAGACCCAGCTGATGGCTAACAGAAGGGCATAGGGGAGGAAAACTTAAGTTAATTGCAAGAACAAGTTCATGTATTTAAGCACAATGATTGAAATTTTCATTATATATTTATAGATGCATTATACTCTCTTTAAATTTGTATTGTTGCAAACCTTTGCATATCAATGGACCAATTACCTATTGTTGGAGGTTCACAGGAGTGAATTTGTGCAGGAAGGATTTGCCAGACTGTGGAGAGGAACTAATGCAAGCTTAGCGTTGGCTGTGCCAACTGTAAGTCTCTCCCCCTTATAAAAGTTCCTCTTTCAATTCATATGGCTGCATTTGATGTTTTTATCCTTTGCATCAGTGTGATGAAGCATTTTTATATGCTTCTTTTCTGTCAGTTTTTGGTTCATGGGCTTTGTTCTTTTGTTGTCAATCAGGTTGGCATCTACATGCCTTGTTATGACATTTTCCGCAATTCTATCGAAGAATTCACAACTAATAATGCTCCAACCTTGACGCCATATGTCCCATTAGTTGCAGGCATAGTTGCACGTTCTTTCGCTTGTGTAACTTGTTATCCTGTTGAACTGGCAAGGACCCGCATGCAGGTATAAGATGTTGTGTACCTTTTCTAATCTAACTGGGGATTACTATAATACTTCTCAATTGTTATACTCTGTAGGACTTGAGTAGTTAAGTTGATGAAAGTCAATTTTATCATTCTGACTTTTTTTTAATACCAGGCATTTAAAGAAACTCCAAGTGGTGTGAAGCCTCCAGGAGTATGGAAGACATTAGTTGGAGTCATCAACCCAGTGATGAGCACAAACTACATTCAGAACTGTAAGTTAATGATTGAATTGACAGATGTTCGATTGATTACTGTCTCCCTTTCTCTCAGAAACAATATCTTTTTGATGTTGCACAAGAAATTAGACTGTAAATGAGAAAGTTTGATTAAACTAAGCTTCCAGAGATGGTCATTATTGCTGACATATTCTTCATAACAGTACAAAGCTACCGCATTTTATGGACTGGCCTTAGTGCACAACTTGCTCGTGATGTTCCTTTCTCTGCAATTTGTTGGTCAACACTTGAGCCGGTGAGACTTCAGTTCCTTAATTCTTAAGAAGGATAAGTTTTGGTTTTTTCAGATATGTTTGACGCTAGCTAATCTATTCAACTTAATGCTGGTTTCTTTTGCCCTTTCCAGATAAGGAGAAAATTGCTTGTTTTGATGGGTGATGAAGCTGGTGTAGGTAGCATCCTTGGGGCAAATTTCACTGCTGGTTTTGTGGCAGGCAGCATTGCAGCGGCTGTTACCTGTCCACTAGATGTTGCCAAGACCCGGAGCCAGATAGAGGTCTCTGCTTTCTAGTTAAGCTTTGCTAGATATGCATTTAAATTCAGTTAGGATAGGATGAACAGCACAGAACAACCCTCCCTCCTATGCCCCTTTCTCCTTCCCCCAAGTGCACATGCCCAGGAATGCATACACACAGACACCCTAAAGTGAGGTAGTTAGTTTCCCATAAGACAATAAGGACTATATTTGACCATCATTTGCTAGTATGTGACCATGAGAGCGCAAGTATTTCCATCATAACTTGATTTCAGATATTTACTTTGGATGACTGCATTTTGGTCCTAAATCTGTCTTTCTTGATTTCCAGAAAGATCCCACCAAGGCATTAAAGATGACTACAAGACAAACTTTGCTGGAAATTTGGAGGTACGAAGCATTCTTTTGTCTATTCCTATTCCTTGAAGCTATATCGCTGTTGCTTTCTTATAGTTGCTTCTCAGTGATTTAGAGGCATTAATGCTGTAGAACGCATACCAGCAGATCTTCTGGTAAATGACTAGTCTAATGCAAGAATGTCATCCTAGGTCCTAGCTAAAAACCATCATAGTTTAAAGACTCCAGTGGGGTCATCTAAAGGGACATGTACTAGCATCAGATGAGCGATTAGACTATCGTAGAGTTTATTCCTTAGCAGTAGTGTCTGTGTCTCAGGCTAATCCTTTAGGTAAAACCCATTGCTCTAACTTGTAGTCGACTGCCTAACATTTTAGGTTTGCTCTTGTGCGGACCTGCAAAGGTCACTCAAGGTGGGAAATCTGTCAATTCTTATGAGCTGGTTGAGGTTACCCTGAATATTCACTTTCATTAATAGCTCATGTGTCCCAAACTGTCATTTGCAACAGGGATGGAGGGATGAAGGGACTGTTCACCGGGCTTGGTCCTCGTGTTGGTCGTGCTGGTCCTTCTGTGGGGATCGTTGTTTCCTTTTATGAAGTTGTCAAGTACGCTTTACATTCCAGACACGAAGATTTTGAGTGAAACTTGGATTCGTGCCAGCTATTGTTGATTTGATGTTCCAAGTATAGTCGCCTAACTCGACGATGTAAAGAGAAGAAGAATAACACACGCGTGTGGTCCTCCAACCAAAAATCTATCGGTCCTCCAACCAAAAATCTATCATGTTGCTCAAAAAGACTCTCAAGAGGCAACACTTCGACAATACTTCCGGGACCTGGAAACGCCAGGCTGCATCACTCCAATTCTTTTCTCATAATGGAAGCCCGATTCATTGTTGCAAGTTGCAACACAAAGTTTCTTTGTAAGGGAATATTTGCAATCTTTTTGCAATTAAAGTTTATTTCGATGGCAACTATTTACAACCACTTAGTAATGGTAAGCACAAGTGTTTCTCATCTCTGAATGAATGGTTTAATTCATTGTTTTTTGTAGTCAGTTTTACAGAAACAGAACACCATTTAACAAAGAAACAGGCACATAAAGAGATTAACAGGAAAAAGAAGAGTATTCCGAGAGATAGAGGAAGCAAATTAAGGAATCAAGGAGTAGGATAAAGAAAATGATAACAAGAAATAAAGTAGGCTACCAGAAAACAAAATTAACCAATAAATCTCTCATAACAAATGCAAACCACCATCCATCACCAAAGAAAAAAAGAAACAACTTAATATATCTATCTACATAGCAATTTCTATTGCAACCCTGATCTAAATGAATCTCTCAAGCCCTAAGAATAATTTAAAAGAAGCTGTAGGAAGATGCGTCTAGAGGGTGGATGAGGTATGTAAGAACCAGTGCCACAAGCATCAGCACGTATGCAATCCCTTGGTCAATTGAAGTCCCTGCCCACAATAAATGGAAATGTAAGTTTAGGAGTTTCCATCAACATCTTATACAAAGCCACACACAATTAGCCTAGAATTTTTCCAGAGGCTAAACACTGCAATATGTACCCTACTACCAGAGCATAACATTTTTTGCCCCGGGAAAGACAGAAGTCAGAACATTATTGAGATACTGTTCCAAGGGGGTCTAACGCGTTTGCAAGAAACAACTTGAGCTATCCTCTCTGACCCACAAGACAAAACAGACGAAGAAATCAATGCCTTCAAGGAAGGATACCACAAAAATTGAAGGAGACAAAAGAAAAATGAAAACCAGCATTCTACGTGAAAAAACCAACACAAAATCTTGGCAATGCCTCGGCACGAATAGAACTGTGAAGAAGGCAGTTTTCAACATTACTACAGATCTAAAGAAAACTTTTTCTTCAGAGCAATTCAGGAAGGAAGCAAAGAAAACAGATCTAAAGACCCAAAAAGAGCCTGTTACAATAAAAAAAAAAAAGATGAGAAGTTACCATCACTAGTAGGAGAAGGAGCTGGAGCAGCGGACTGAGCCTCAACATAGGGTGACACGATGGCAAAAACAAGAGCAAAGATAGCCACAACACCCACAAAAGCCCTGGAAGAAATCACCGCCATTTTCCCTTCTCTTAACACCAACAAACTCTGAATAAGCCCTCTGTAAACTATTACCCCAACGGGCAATGTGAGAGCTCTAAAGAGAAATGAAGTCGAAGAAGACCCAGGACGAGGAACAGATAAAAGAAAGTAGAGCAGAGAAATTCTACAAAGGAAGTTGGGGTTTAAATAAGGAGGTTGAGGCCATTATAGGGTGTAATAAGTTGTATTGCAAGCAGTTAAATGGGAGAGCTTTGGGAGTGGGGTCAGGGTGATTATCTTTATTAGGTAAGCGTTGATTACAACGCCATGTGATGAGGTCTTCTCTTTTAGATTTCTTTATTCTTTTGTTGAGACACACAGCCGGGTGAGTTGTTGCCCAGACCCTTTTTCTCTTCACCTACTCAGCCCTTTTCAAACGTTTATATTATCAAAAACGATTTAAACGGCTAACATTTGCATCATTGTTGCATCAAATAAATACTGATATCATTGTTGTATCAGATTTGTTATAAATTTTGTTATCTAAATCCAGTTTGAATTCCAAGAGAATCATAATATTTCAATCTCGATTTAAAATGAGATTTCTAAATCATATTTAAGTTTCATACAGATCCTGTTAATTATTTATTTTTTACCTTACCACCTTTGCCTTTGTCTTTTATTTCCTGTTCCTGGCCGTTGCTGCCTCCTGGCTTTGCTACCGTCGTGATCAACCTTGCTGCCAATTGGTGATTCAGTGGGGACAGAATTTAAAAATTCGAAATTCAAAAATGGTTTATTTATTTTTTTATTTATTTGTTTTTATTTTTAATTTACAAATATAACTGGCAAAGCAATGATGAGTGACAAAACAGAATACAAAATGCTATCACCCTTGGATACCCTTTAGCTGCCAAATTTTTCAACATTATTTGACCCCAAAAAAACAAACGCAACATGGGATGCTAGCCTATTACGGGCATCTCCTTTTTAAGCCCAGGAGCTTGTTTCTCCTTATTTATCTTACATATTGACCAACTGAAATCTACTTTTTCATCTCTCTGCCACATCGACCTATTCTTTTGAATTCCTTGCAATATGTGGAAGACAATCAATCATGCATAAGGTCATGGATCAAAAAGCAAGAATTCGCTTAAAAATGTTGGAAAGCTAATGTTGATGTATGGTTTTGCTAACACATGCTTCACATCCATCCACACGCGGGGAAGCACTTTCCATGTGTAATAAACTACTACATTCCAAATGAACCTAAATTCCTAACAATAGTGCCTATACAGAAGTAATCAATATGAAAATCCCTAGGACCTTGAAGATAATTGACAGCAACAGAAGCTTTTTTTTCAGAAAATCATGAAAATTTTGAAAAACCAAGAAAACAAAGTGAAGAAAACATGCAAAATATGGATGGGACCATAAGAGCATACTGACACAAATGAGAGCACATGCTATGTTGATACCATGCACATGGATGATAACATTAGAATCATATTCCAGTCAAACGATTTTAAATGCTCAAAAAATCTTTAGCCCCGTAACCGTTGAACTCATAAAAAGGATAAAACTTGAACCACCACACAACTCTTTAGAAATCTAGGGCCAGAGATCTGGCAAATCTGGCTGCACTGTGTTTTCCCCTTTCTGTACGTTCTGGCCACACCATAACATTAACTAGTATGACAAATAATATACAAAAAATAAAAAATAAGATAAAAACAATACTACGAATGATAAATATCTAGGTGATTGGCAAATTGGTGAAAAGGTTTACTAATTTCTAAGCATTTTGGAATAGTTATATAACTTATAAAATTTACATAATTACCAAATTATATGTTTTATCTTCAAAAATAGTATTTTTAGCTTAAGTACTTTCAATGTATAATATGAACTTTGTCTTGTCATTATTTTCACTACTACCATTGTATCTTCGAATTGGGGCTTTCCCCACTAATAAAATTTGGTTGTATCCACATCAATGCATGTTACAACCCGTGAGGAAAGACAAAGAAGGGTGAAAAGTTAGTAAAAGATATGTCCAATCCGATTAAGGAAAATGGACCGCGCAGGTGTAATTCTACTATGAAAAAAATCCCAAAGTTGATAGATCAAAACCCACAAACCAATTACCAAATTACAAGCCACTCAATAATCCGCCAAACAAAACAAACTCCTTTTTTTTTTTTCGGTCTGTTCTGTTAAATACAAAAATAACTCAAGTACGGATACAGATGGAATTTTTTTTATTATTATTTACAATCCAACCTCCAGAATGCTCCTAATTTTAATGTGGTATCCTGCAAGGAACAAATTCCGAGCAAGTGACCTTTATAATTTTTGGAAAAATATAATAAAAAATGCATGGACAAGTACACATATAAATTGCATTAACTAATCAAGAAACCCATAGAGTATAAGGACATAAAGGCCTCTTCTAAAAGACAATGTAAATGCCAATAGCCAAAATAATATAAAAAATCAATTATAAAAAAAAAAAGGGGAGGGGGAGGGGTGGAGAGAGAGAGAGAGAGATTATTCTTCCATCTTCACTTGAGAATCACATCAAAACCTAAGGCAATTGAATGACTGCAGATTCTATATCAACTGGAGCATGTGGTTGAATCTAACAGACTCTGGCACAAGTTGTTCCATAGAGTTGAAAAACTTATGGAAACAAAGACGATGTAGCTTTCAGAACAAGAAAGCTAAACGCTACAATGATTTACTACTCTTTTGTCCAATATAAATAACTGTGAACTCAACCTTACCAGAGAGAAAACATGATTGTGGCCAACTTTTTGTTCACACTGCCAATTTTGGATCCAGCGTTCCTGAGCCATTTCCTTCTCCAGTTAAACTGTGGTCAGGGTCCTGCATATCACATAGTCATCAGTGACAGCCAAAGGGCGCTCAAACTTGGAGAAGTTAGGGCCAGCAAGGTATGTACCTCCATTCCCCATTTGATGTAATCTGGTGACTCACAGGCCTTGTATTCATCAACCAAACTTTCAATTATGTCCCTTGATTCATCAAATTCAGACAGATCATTGTCCTGCTCACATCTAACAATAATTAGGATAATATATATCAATGTAATGCAATTGCAAAATATTGTTTAATTTTGTCATTGCACTTTTTGTTTTTGGAAGCAGAAGACATGTAGCAGAAGTAACAAACAAAAAGTGCTAAATATATTATTCAAGGAATACACATCTTTTAACCAACCTAAAGAAGTAAAACATGTCCATGTGTGCAGGCTTACAAATACACATGTGCATGTAAATAGGTAAATAGACATGTATATGAACAAAACTCATGCATGCAGGTGTGTGCATACATGTTCATAAAAATACATGCAAAAGCATGGTGGCAGCAACAAAAAAATTAGAAACTGTAACTGAAATAAAACTACGAGAGCCCAAAAGCTCGTAACTCACAGCAAACATAGGGAACTTCCGATAATTGTCAAGAAATGCTTGCTTCTTTCTCAACTTCTCATACTGGCTCAAACATTTGCTGAAGAGGTGTCGGATACTGGTATGACTTGCTAGCATAAGACCACTCACCTGATCAATGCAACATGCACTTCTTTATTCTCTCTCAAATTTTTTCAATTATTTTTCCAACAAATGGAGCACCACATTATAAGGAGATAGCAAAATCATGCTGAATGTCAAAGTTGTTCTTAATTCAGAAAAAATATTGTCAATTCCTCTGTAATTCAGGCAAAATAAGCAATCTAAACTCTAAAGACAAGAATTAGAGTTGTACCCTATGAGCAGTTTGGACATATGGGGACTTTCTAGAAAGAGCAACCTACAAAAACACCAAAAGAACAACCAGATGATGTAAGTTCAGATATCATAAGAAAAAGAATTGACCAAATTGATGACAACTGCTTCTATGATCAAGAGACCTGAATGCTTGCAGGACCCCACTCAATAAAATTCACAAGCTTTCTTTCACGAATCCTCTGTAGACTTTCATGCACCTGATAAAAAACAGGAGAAATTATTTAACAAGCATTGGCAGCTTAAACCAGTAAGAATAGATGACACCAACAAATTTCCAGGAAAAATAAGGTCTGCACAACTTACTATAGATTTTCACACATTATAACCATTAACAAGCAATCAAATTGAAGTTATTTAAACCTGTCTTTCAATAAAAATAATAAAGAATACATAAGTAATATAGTTGACCCTACATGTTGGATGTTTAACTGCCAAACAATTTGAAACCACGACACTGCTGATAACTTTTCTTTTTCTTTCAAGGAAGAAAATATAGTCCCAAGAAATCAGGGTTGGATTTCTATAAATGAGCAACAAGCCTATACTAGAAGAATTTAAGTTGGTGTGCTGACTAGGCGAACAATTGCAGTCATCTAATCAATATCAGTGCTCTGAATTTTCAAGGGGAAAGGAGGGGTCTTGGCTAAAATCACACACTCAGCCACCTTGAGAAGAGAAAATTAGCAAAGAGAACACATAAAATGCCTAACATCACTTTAAAGAAAACAAAGCAACTGCACCATCATCAAACTTTTGGCACAACAGTTGCCAGGAGGACAAGCAAGATGTTTGATAATCTAGAGAAAGAAAAAAAAAATTGCATGCATTCACAGGCAAAATCTTTGAACTACTACCAACCTTAAGATAATTCCTCTTCTTTGCACAAAGATATAACTAAATCTGCTAAAGAATGCAAATGTTTAAGTAATGGCCAAAGTCAACAAAAAAGTAATCAAATGCGTACTTAAGAATAAAGAACAATATTTTGTTGCTTGTTTACACAAATTTGAATGTGAACCTGAGGTATTTTTCTTGTAAAAATTATAGCATTCCCATAAAAATTAATTTACAATACCTGAGTAGGATCTACTTCTCCTTGAATGATATTTAGTATTGAGATATACTTTGCTTGACTAGCTTCTTTTGTGCGTGCATAAGAGGAAACCATAATATTTTTTGTCTGCAAGGAATCTTATGGTCAGAAAAATGCAACCTGATTTGTCAAAACAATTACAAGCTACATATCTCACCTGGAGAAGTCTTCTCATAACATCAAGAACAGTAGTTTTCCGGATCACATTAGCCTGCCAAAAAGCAATACCTTGGCATCAAACTGCACTGAAAAATTCTTCTTTACAGGAATAACAAGACTAAAACATTTATCTAGGACTGATATGAGATTCTGAAATGTCATTGTTGACAAAAATAAAACATATAGAATCAGAAAATGTCAGCTCTGATCACTCTCAACTTGAAGAGCTTTTCTTTTGGGGGGTCGGATGAGGGAGGATGTTTTGTGTTTGTCCTTCACTAGTACAACTAATGATTTGACTGACTAGGCATAAAGGTCAAAACATGACAACAAGAACCTTCATTTTCCTCCCATTCTAGCATTGATGGTGAATACATGTCAAAATGAGTCAATAGAGACAGTGAAAAGCACAACGATGAAGAAAGTTTTACATCCATAAGTATAACACTTACTAGTCTAGGAAGTTAAAGTCACTGCATTTTAATTGTTACTAAAATTTTGATAGTTAAAGCTAAGCTCTATGATGTGAGATAAGAAGAATGCTCATCTTCTTGTAAGACAAATAATAAAAGAAATTTGCTGAAACAATTCTATACGATCATTACTTCAGTAATAAACTCAGTAAATATTCCAAGATTTGCAAGTTCCTTTTCCTGAACTGTTTAGTATCCATCTTGCTCTATACCTGACTTAATAGAAGGGCTTGGATTTTGGCAAATATGGAGCTTCCTCTAGGTCTATAAGGGAAGTCATCAGCTTTGCATAAATTCACAATATTGGGTACACTACATCCTCCTCTCCCCACCCTCTTTTTCACCCCAAACATTATGAAAAGAATAAGCAAGCCCATTGAAGACACAATTGTCTACAGGCTCCACTTAACTCTTGAAAAAGCAAAAGAAGCAATTGACCAGGAATCATAATCAGCTACAAAGCTATAAGTACTAACTAGACAACATGAGTATTGGACTGACCTGGCGCTCCACTGTAAGTGGTGTGTAACCTGTCATAAGAAAATGGCATCTTGGTGTTGGAATTAAAGAGGCAAGAAGACCAACCAAATCATTGTTCATATATCCTGGATACCGCAGTGTAGTTGTGCTAGCAGACATCACAGTGGAGACCAAAGAATTTGTTTGAACAAATGTAGGATTACTTAGATGTAAACGCTCTACAGCAATTCTATTAAGTGCGGTATTGTCAAGAACAACAACACAATCAGCATTAAGTGTTAGTCGCTTGAGTGTCAAAAGTGAGTTGTAGGGTTGGACCACCACATCACTTGTCTCCATCTGGTTAGGAAATACACTATATGTCTGGACCAACTTCTTGCTGTAGCGATCATTCAGAGTCTCCAACAGATAGGAACCCATACCTTCATTGTAGAATGAGAGCAGTCAAGTTGTAACCAAGCCAGTATCTCATGATGAATATGCTACTGCCTATGGTCCTACTTTTTGAAGCCAAATGAAGCTAATATGTGTGCACATATAAACAGAAAGAGAAAAATAAGCATACAATAATTAATTTTTGACAGACCAAAAGAGAAAGATAAAAAATGCAAGTATAAAGATAAAGTGAGGAAACCTGAGCCTGTCCCTCCAGCAATGGAATGACATAGAACAAAACCCTCAAGGCTATCACTTCCATCAGCTTCTCTGTCAATCATGTCCATTATATCCTCTTCAACACCCTTTCCCTGTTTAAAAATCATGAACACAAAACTGGATTTTGGTAAAAGATTACTGATTGAAAAGAAAATTAACAGGTAACACACATAAGTCATGTCAGATATTAACACGAGAATTTGTAATATATTCTGTGATCAATATAAACATGCAAAACATACAAAAAAAAAATGATAATCTCAACATCTCATGGAAACACATATTTATATGCTGTAAAATGTAATTACTCTTAGATTGTAATTATGCATTTGTTTTCCTTATCAACATTATCACCTCAACATGTTAAATTAAGATATCATACAGAAGACCATAAGAGCGTCAATCAACTTATATATAATTGAACATCACAAAATTGGAAAGTTGAATGAAAGAAAAAAACCTGATGATATCCACTGGCCCAGTTGTTCCCAGCACCTCCACCGTGATCAGAAACAAAGATATTTTCATGATTGTAGAGATTCCGATATTCACTATTTTGAATTCCATTAATTACTCTAGGTTCCAAATCTATGAGTAAAGCTCGTGGTATGTAATGCTGATCGTCAGCTTGGTAGAAAAAGACATCTTTCCTGTCACCTCCCTGCATCATCCGCACCGAACAAATTAATACATGTTCAACTCGCTATAACTGAGTGACTCACTACTTGTTCTTTTTACATTTCAAATAAAGTTACCTTAATATATTCCGGATTAGTCTATGGCTAATTAAAATCCCAAAACCTAATCTGACCGCCAATCGAAAACTTTTGTCAAATTAGCATAGACATTTTACCGTTAATAAATCGGCGAACAAACAAAATAAAAATCGTCATGAATTTCCATAATTTAGTGGAAACCGGAGCTTTAAAGTGTAAAACCAAAGCGAAAATCTCAAAAAAAAAAAAAAGAGAGAGAGAGACCTGCGTAGCGAAATCTTCAAGAATGCCTTCTTTGCTGATGCCGTGCTCGAGGCAGAGCTGTTTCCAGAACTCCATCCCGATCTGGTTCCCGCATTGTCCCACCTGCAGTGTTATGATTTCTCTCGGCATTTTTTCCTTTCTTTTTCCGTACTCCTGAAACTAGGGCTTCGATCGGAAAGGGGAAACAAGTGTCTGGCGCGCGAGGGACGCCTTTTTTTAAAAAACACAGAAATGAGGGAAATGAGATGATATTTTTTATTTTCCCCCTTTGAGTCTGGTTTGGACGTGAAATGCTTTTTATACGGTGGGACTGTTGAGAGTGTCCTTTTGTGGCCGCTGGCTTGTTTTTGCTTGACGACAAATGCTAACCTGCGCTCTAAGTTGACTTCCCATCTTGTTCTCTTTATTGATTGGGCCGTGATCTTGGTCGAACTAAATGGGCCTTTCGGTTTGTTTACTAGGTAGCACCGTAGCGGTGCTTGGTCTAGTCTAGCCCACTCCTAGGCTGTGTATTTTGGGGCTAGACTAACTGGCTTCAAGCCTACAAGGGTAACTAGGCCTTGAACCAAAACAAAATAATCCCCTAGCCGGTCATTAGGCCTTCTCTGGCGAGACAATTGTTCAGGGAACCTCTCAAGCACAGGGGGAAAAGTGGTTATTACATGTTATATATAGTATTAGTAACTTCATCTACAATTTCACATGTGATTAGATGATGGAAATGATGTCAAATTGTAATTAGGAGCGCATTTGCAAGTCTTTATAATGAATCTTTTTTATTATAACCGTGTGAAATGATGCCGTTGCCATAACTTGTGCATTTCTTACTCCTGAACCCAAGCCACTCCTCTCAAAATTTAATTAAGAACTTACTGGAAATGTTGGCCAACATCAGAAGGAAAAAGGGTTTTAAACAGGAAAACTAAGATTTATCATACTAGTATTAACAATATTAATTTTAGTAACTAACATACATATGTAGTTCCAAATACTATATTTCCTTGGCCTTGCACTCTCCCTGTATGCATTTGATATTTCCTTTCAGTTTGATCATGTACCGAGTACTTTCTCTTTCAGGTAAATGATCGCGAAAAACCAAAGATCAAACTAGAAGGAACTAATGAAACCATACCAAGAAAATAACATTGTCTATGTAGTTTCCAGAATTATGATAACAGGGAATTAATATTCTAGCGAGCCCAGAGAAAAGCTCCCATGGCGAACCTTCTCTTCTGCTCAACATCTCCGGTAATGAGTAGTCCATACTCTTTAAGCAAACAATCAAGCTTCCACTCTGGCATGGCTTCGTAGTCAGCTTTGGTGTACCTCGGGTAGTGCAGTGGCATCTGGAAGTGGCCGCACCAGTTCCTCGCCTGCTGACCATTTGGTCCGCTGCCTAGGCTCGGAGATTGCCTGGCTACTGATTCCATACTCATTTCTGCACCCCTCCCCAACCGTGTGGTAATTCTTCGAGGTAGCTATATGGGTTGGTTGGGTTAGTAAAGGAACTTAGTAGTAGCCTTTTTATAGAGGATTCAACGTGAGAAAGCGAGAGAGTGTGGGTGTTGGGGCATTGGGGGGGTGGTGGGG